>NC_092701.1:8534452-8759452 GCF_964275005.1 Diadema setosum
AGTTAGATATATATATCAGGACGTTATCATTATTTTCTTCTCCGAATGAGAGGCCTCCCATTTTGGTGCAAGACAAGTCTTTGCAACTGATTGATAAATTTTTTATTGTCCTACATCGACGGAAGAATTTCATGAATTTGAAGACAAGTCTTGCCTATTATCAACGAGGAAGACAAGTCCCCAGTTGACACGTACAACAGTGGATACATTTTACATGAAATGTTGGGATGTGGACCTCATATAATAACAAAATGGTCTGTTTAGGTGACTTTGAAAGGTCAAAGGTTAACTTATTCTAGGAATGAGAGATATACAATATATACTATCAGAGACTATGATTATGGAGATAGACAGATAGCTGAAACACTATACCTGGGGTAGTTCTCAGGGATGTGTCAAAAGAGATATAGGGAGGGAGATTATTATTAAGCATGCGTATGGGGAAAGTACGCCGCCATGTCCATGACCACGGTAGATAGAAAGTACTTTAAACACAAGGTTAGGAGAGAGAGAGAGAGAGAGAGAAAGAAAGAGACAGAGAGAGGATATGACATGACAATAACATGATGTCACGTGACTGCAGTACGGGGGGGGGGGGGCGACTTCAACCCACCTGCCGATTATGGCGCGATGACTGATGACCCACGATGGAATGCTAGTGTAGGCATACCGCGCCAGTGCTGTTCTCCGGACCTGATAGTTCCCCCATGTAACAGGACCGGCGTGGGGATGGGATAAGATGCGATGGGGTAGGGTGGATAGCAAAAACCCACGCCACGGACATCTCTCACACACCTGCTGCACCTATATATATATATATATATATATATATATATATATATATATGAAGAGTTTGTTTGCAAAAACCGATAAGTCCATATTTGCCAAATGGAGATATTTGCGATTAAAGGTCAAGAAAAATAAAGAGAATAATAAGAAAATTTTTGCTTCTTTTGACCATAACTTCAAAAATATACCTTTATATGTAGTGACCAATACATCATTTAAAATGTATTATTTTGTACTTTATGACAGAGATCATACTTTAAAATCTTCAAAAATGGACTTATCGGTTTTTGCAAACAAACCCTTCATATATATATATATATATATATAGGCCTATTATAGAGAGGGACAGACAGAGACAGAGGGGAGAGAGAGAGAGAGAGAAATGGACAGATATATAGTTGTATACACATGTGTATACGTATACATAGGGTCAATATAATAATATAATGCGAGAGTAGCATTGTGTGTATATGTGTGTGTGTGCGTTTCTCTCAATTAAACATCTCTTTTTAATTTAGTATTGTTTGAATGGAGAGCGCTAGGATATCTTATTTTCATAACTCTTGCTAATTTCCTTTCGACCAGACTAAAATACATGTAATACCACAAAAAGGGCTCATAACGCCGACGTCTTTGAATTTGCTAAAAATCCGCGTAAAACTTTCATGTTAGTCAAGCCTAACATTATTCTCATTACGCATCCAAATGTTACTTAATTGAAATTGTAGTATCTGGACCTGATCGTTTTTTAAAAGTTCTTATGAACTTGGAAATTGTGAAAACAGGAGCATTATCAACATTATTATCCTAGCGATGATCAGAACATTGTAGGTACAATACTACTTGTTGAATAGCCCCCTAAACAAGCTGCAGCAATTTATTGTTCAGAAATGTGTCCACCAGTGCGTTAGACATTCAGCACGTACATTTACATTTACGACAGTATTGGACCCAATCACAGCGCTGTGTAAATCAACCACGTGCTGTTTGCGCACAATAAAAATGACATTCATCAAAGATGATTACTCGTGCCGACAAGATACAAAATCTCTTTTATCACTTGCTGATTAACACTTTACTCCCAACTGAGAAAGTGAGTCTAACATGAAGCAATTTGATGAATGAGGTAAACATGAATTTGACGCAACTATTTGACATTCCATCAATTATTTCATTTTCGCATGTCACTTTCAAGTTATTTATACAGAATACGACCAATCCCAAGACCAACACAAACATACATCTTTCTTTCTGCGTTTCTATTTGCGTTCTTCATTAAAATCGGTACCGACATTGTGAGATACGGTTTCTTTCGCATTGACTTAGTTTCTAGTCATACACACGCTTCAAAATGTGTTTATGTATGTTTACGTGTGCGTTGCAACGTAAATTGTAATGTTCCTTTTAGTATCTATTATACATTTTGGCAGATTTTTCCAATTTTATGATCATGCGTGGTGATGGAATTCATACTTTCGTTTGATTTCTAAGCAAATCGTAAATCTGTCTTTATACAGAAGATTAGTTACAGAGAGTGTGAAGAGAAAATGGCTAATCATGAAGGATGACTTTTTTTTTCTGTAAACTGAATAGCACTTGCCTACATGTACTTTATTGTGAACCAAAATTATGCATGATGCGGGGTACTTTTGCATGTTGTACTTGTGTATCTTATAAGAGAAAATAAGCGCGCATATGACCCTTTGATGCGCCGTGTGACACCGTTTCCAATTTTAAAAGATCGGAGTAAAAATGGTCCTGAATGCCATTAGTGTCACTCATATCGTATTGACTTGATGTTTCAAGATGTTTTTTGAAAATGCGTGTGACCACCTTTACCATGAAGACATTGTATTGTTTACACGAAGACAGTAGTTGAATGGATTTAGAATAAACCATTTAGTGAGCGGTTTATTAGGATCGAGATATTCGTCTATAGATCTCAAAGAAAATATAAGCATAATCGTTCGCTTTTAATCCATGTAAACATCACTACACGGCTATATACTAGTAAGAAAGGGAATTTCTGCAGTCTGAAATTCTACCACCGCGATGTCAAACAGTGTTATTTCTAAAGAAATACGTTACTGGAGTAGAAAGAAGAAATTGCAGTGATGTCATAATTCAACCACGTATATCACAATTTGTAATAGTATACATCGTACATGAGAGAATGCTTCCAAAGAAGTGTGCATCAACTGCTCACTGGCTTTCTTTCATAGGAGAGACGGGAGTACTTTTCTGACTGCGCCCAAGTCGCATGATTTGATTTTCATCGGGTGCGACGACTCAACGATTGCTAATTTGTTTGACTGTGCCGTGGCGCTCGGTAGCTTTCCCCTCTCCCCCATCTCTCTCTCTCTCCCTCTTTCTCTTTCTTTTGCGCTGCCTTGATCCATGGCATTCCTGAACAACGCGACCGCAGGCACATGCGTTCATCCTTGGGAGGCCGTGCTGATCGAAGAAACATATATTCTGCCATTGGAATTTTGATTGCGCTGATGCCACCGCGCGTCTCTCCGGCGTGCGCGGTGTGGTTATGATATCATAAACTGTATTCATCGGTGCAGCGAAACTGTCTCCGTCGCTGAAGCTGTGATGTCTAGGAGAAGACACTTAGTGGCGGGCTCCGGCTCGCTATGGCATCTCCCTGGGTCAGGGAGAGGTGATGAACGCTTTGGGCTTAAAGGGGGATAGCAATGCCATGGTGGTCCGGCTTCGTCAACGCCAGTCAAAGCCAGCCCATCTCACTCAGCAAACTTTTTCTTAGATTTTTGAAAAGAGATAACTTGTACGGTTCCAATTATCAAAGTTTATTTATCATAGGCTTTATCAGAATATTTGACCTCAGTGCATAATATTTCTTTCGATCAGATGCGAGGAAGTTTGAGTAGAATAGAACTGTACTTTTCCACTGATTGTCGAATGCTTCTGTAGATTCAACGTTAAAAGTTGTTGGTTTAAGTTTTGTTGAGAAGGAAGAGAAGGAAATTATGGTATCGAGACTTTTGTATTTCCGTTATCAGGTTTTGATGTCAGGTTGTGCTGTTCTCTTTAACACATTCGTCTGATTTCGGTAATTGAACACAACGGAACGTCTGATCAAAATCCCAGTTTTGACAACTTTTTTAACTTTGTATTTTCCAACGATTACATGACAATTACATCGAAAGTTAAAAATAAAATCGATGTCATCTCTCCAGTCGAGACATGTTTACTGCATGTCATATAAACGTCAGCTGTATTTTGCTCTGATGGTATATCTGAAATCGCCTGACGTTGTACATCAAGATAATTCTCAATTTCTGGTTCGATATACATGGTATAGTCCGGAGGTAATGCAAGAGAGATTGAACTACAGAATCTAATTAGTGAATGAAAGTGCATTTGATATCAAGTCCATACAGCCTACCCGCTAGTGTATAGACATGCCTTCTATCGAGTTGTTTATACGAACATGCGAAAATAGCCTCAATGGAAACCTGGATGTAGTAATAGGCGTACCAGTACAGCAAATACATATGTGCGCCGCAGACAGGTAGATATATTTGCTTGTGTAGGCGTGTGTATACATTCTGCTGGTGGAAGTGCAGGTATGGTGTTATTGTGCGTCGTGTAATTAAATTCACGCCATATCATGTGAAATTGATGGAATGAAACAACAAGGAGAGATGAAAAAATATTCTTGGAAATAACAATTAGGATGTGATTTTTTTCCTCAAATTAGCATATAAATATGTCTCTTTGTATGCAATTTAACCTATGGAGCCGAAATTAAAGCGGATAAATTATCCCTGCACATTAGCGGTATACTGGTTAATTTGATTTAGAAACCATATGCAAGGATTCACATGGTTGATGGAAAAAAAAACCCAAACAGTTCTATAATTCGTAGAATCGTGAGCAAACAAAGAATTAATCTTAAAACGGTATAATTATGGTAACAATAAATGGACTGACTGATGAATAAGTGTGCAAATACATTCTTAATCTGTCCTCTGTAATTAATGTTCTGATAATAAAGGGAAGAAGAATCAATTTTCGTACGTGCATCATCTAAGCAAATTTATGAGGTTACATTGTAAAGATAACCTGGTCAGTAGCTGTTTTCTCTTCACGCTTTGCTTTCAGCTGAAAGTATACTGTAAAGTTTAATTTTACTATCATATCAAAACCTATACTTAGAATGTTACATAAAGAAAGACAAGCCGACATTATACAAGAAATGTAATAAACATTTCTCAATTAGTGAATTAATGCATTATAATGAAGCAGTAATTCATCGCCAGTAACTGTTATGTAAGTAATGTGAAAAATGATTAAAGATTCACCTAAAAGCAAAACCGTTTATCAAAATAACTCAATACAGAGTTATTGCGATGGTGATGTGACAGATCTTTAATTCATCATTGTTAGCATGAATCAACTCTGTATATATCACATGAGGGAATTAAAAAATTGCATCACAATGCCACGTTATCTTTATTTAAAATAAAAGATACCCCCAGAAATAAAATCCAAAATAACTATATTTTTTTTCAAACGAACTCAATACTAATCGTGAGTAGAAATAAAATATTTTTTAATTAAGTCATTTTTCATGTCATACCTCGTCGAAGTGTAAATCGTATCGTCTAGGAATGAATAAAAAGAAAGAATATTATTCTTGTTTGACCTTGGATAGTCAAATTGAAATGCTGTATATTCTTTCCGATTATGAGGAATGTAGCGACAAACTCCACCATAATCCATCTCACACCGGATGAGTTGATTTTGGGCGACAGGTAGGTTCTTGATACTTACGTAGAAAGAGAGAGAGAGGGAGAAAAAAAAAACACTGTCTCTTTTGATGTGTATTCCTTATCGTGCATGGTGTGTGTGGTTTCATGTATGTGTGTGTATGTGTGTGTGAGTCTGTGTCTGTGTTGTGTGTGTGTGAGTAGGGTGGGGTAGTTACAAGAACCGAGCGTCGACATTTCCTGCAAGGATTATTGTGTGGTTTGCGTCATGCGTGTATTCCTCGTTCTGTTCATTTTGTCAAAAACTTGTTGCGTGTTTCGTTTGTAGGTGTGTGTATATTTGTGTGTGTGTGTGTGTGTGCTCGTGTGTATGTCGTGTATGTGTTTCATGAATGTGTTTTGTGCATGTGACAAAATGCATTTTGTGAATGTTTCGAATGCGCTGTGTGAGTGCGTTTGCATTTATGAATGTTCTGCTTTTATGCATGTGCGAGTGACGTGCGCAAGACTCTCACGAATCGAAATTTGCCCATGGATTCATTATTCCAAGTGGCTGGCGTTCAACAGGATCATTTGCATGAGAATCCACACACACACACACACACACACACACACACACTGGGCTGTTTCATAAAGTCCACTGCTTACAATGACCAACGTTCATGACAGCACATGTAATTTGTCATCCATAATGTACGATGACTGCATTCGATTTCATCTCCAGTCACCATAAGCATGATAATGTGAATATTGCGGTGATGGCGTAAGACATCAAAAGATATTAAGTGATGGTGATTAATCCAAAATGGAGACAACCGATTTGGATGGTTGTTATTTTTTTTTCTCTCTCTCTTTCAATGCATCCGATATTTTAGATTCACCAAGCAGGAGAAATAGCACTTCATAAATAAATGTGATTTTATGCTCGATGTTCTGAAGGTCTAGCAAACACACCTTTGAGAATCTCACTCCGATGACAAGTAGGTACATTTATTGCATGAGTTAAGAGTATTTCATGTATGACTTTAAAGGGGCCCTGAAATCCAAATGCATGTTGATCTGTGTTGATTTATAATACCTTCAACATCACTTTTGCGGTGAAACGAATATCTAGAAACATTCCATAAATTTTTTATGATTTTTTCTTTTATTTTTCTTCAGATTACTTGGGAACGCCCACAAAAAATCCTTCCAAACCAATCAATATTCATATTCTTGAGATGACATCATCTGTCAATCATTACTAAAGTGCTGAAATGTTCAACAAAAGACATTGGAATGCACCTTCCCCTCAACTCAGCATAACATGCATGTTTCTGTCATATTAATGTGACTAACAAAAGACATGGCGAGGGAACATGCAAGTTATGCTGAGTCGAGGGGAAGGTGCATTCCAGTGTCTTTTGTTAAACATTTCAGGACTTTAGCAATGATTGACAGATGATGTCATCTCAAGAATATGAATATTGATTGGTTTGAAAGGATTTTTTGTGGGCGTTCCCTAGTAATCTGAAGAAAAATAGAAGAAAAATCATTAAAAATATATGGAATGTTTCTAGATATTCGTTTCACCACAAAAGTGATGTTCAGGGTATCATAAATCAACACAAATCAACATGCATTTGGATTTCAGGGCCCCTTTAAGGTACGAATCCAATTTCTCTTTCTATTCAGATTCTGCCAAACACATTGTGTTATGTTGAAATGGGTCCACGTCACGAGACCGACACCCACGAGTCATACAGCCCACGAGTTATACAGCCCACGAGTCATACAGCCCATGAGTTCGACACTAAGCAAACAAGGCCCACGAGACCGGCACATTAAACCCCGCATCGTGTCTGTCAAACTCGTGGGCTGTTTTTACCTAGTGCCGAACTCGTGGGCTGTAGGACTCATGTGTGTCGGTCTTGTGGGATGACCACGTTGAAACGTCCTATGTATATAGCAGGCAACGAATTAGGGGCCCAAGAGGTCCTTGTTACAACGCCTAATAATGTGAAAATTACAAAGGCTTTTGTGACGGAATAAAATGAATGTTTTCATTTCATCGAGTCGCCAGACTATCGTAGTACTCAGACTGAATGAAACAGTGTCATATGATCCGGTTTGCGCTCGCCATTATTACAATGTTGACAGTGGTAATATGGAATTTATAGCTTTGACGGAAGATAAGCTCCATATCATATCATATCATATGCTTTTGTATAGACCCTATACGTATAAGCATCACTTCTTGCAAAGTGACAACAGATTGACATTAGATATTTTGTGATACAGTGGTAGTTATCATTGTATACTAAGTTCATTGATATGATTATACAGGGTACACAAGTTACTTAAGAACTGTCGCAAAACTAGGCAGGCAAGTGACGATGACTGAATTAAAAAAAAAAAAAAAAATCCCTGAAACTACCCCAGTATGATGATAACCTCTGGGACATAATCATATTTTAAGTTACAATTGCGTGTGGTTATACGGACGAAGACACCAATTAGGAAATTACACTAACCCCTTACCAGCGCCTCTTAACCGAAGGCTGATTGGTGCATTGCATGGGAGTCTGTGTTAATCACTGCGCATTTCCGTTGTGTGCAAAATATTCTGCGTTTAATGAAGAAAAAAAAATATGCACGGTCATACACAGCCATGCAGATGCACAAAGGTTAAAGGTATTTAAAACATACACCTCGTGATGCATAGGATTTAACATGTGTTCAATGTAAGAGCATGAGTGACCGCCATTGTTCCAATGCCAATGGAGGTGATGTTTCTACTAAAATCATATAGGACTACGGGCTCTAATCTGGCAAGTAAAGCTTATATATACCTGTAATGTTCATCTGCATTTATTCCTCCCACATCTTCAATACGGGCATTTTAGTGTGGTATTTCTACCCCAAACATTTTTATTTTTGGCTTTTTTATCCCTGACACATTAACCTCTACCATTGTACCTCTTGCATAATACTTCTGACATTTGTACCCCTGATAATTTGCAATTGCCCTCTTGCAATTTTAACTCTGTCGTTTTTCATTCTCGCAATTTTACCCCTGACATTTTAGCCTCTAGCAGTTTTTTACGTCAGACATCTTTACCTCTGACATTTTAGCTCTGAAATTTGTAACTCCTGACAGTTTTTACCTCTGGTATTTTTAACTCTGACATTTCTAGCTCTGAAATTTGGACCTCTTTTGGTGTTAATATTTGATTTTTTTTTTTAACTCTCCGATAAGCTTTACTTCACATATTTCATTCTGAAATTTGTACCTCTGGTAGTGTGTACATGTGGTAATTTCACCTCCGGTAATTTTTGAATTCTTTAAAACATCTCTTAAATGTGTACTTCTGGTATATTGTACCTCTGGTAATTCTACTTCTGACATTATAATTCATACATTTAAGCTTTTTAATTTGTAACTCTGGTATGCATTAGTGCTGGTATTTTACCTTTAACTTTTTTTAACATCTGATATTTTTCCCTGAATTTTTACCTGTGGTAAGTTTTACATCCGGTACTTCTACCCCAAGCATTTTTTTTTTTATTATTTCTGAAATGTTGTGCGTTTCGCATTTGAAATTGTGAAATTTTTACCTCTGACGTTACCTTGTGTATTTTCAGACTAAGCTCACTCTGAAAGTACTTCCCTTTGTAGGTGAACCGTACACACGGTGGCAGTTATGATAACGCGTTGGTATGTTGACAAAGTCGAGAGATTTCTGTGCCCCATAATACCCATATTACCATATGCAACTGTCTCTACGATATTTTGCCAGCAATCATTGAAATCAACTGAAATGTTCATTTATTTCAACGCAATGGGCGTTGCGCGTGTGTATATGTGTGTGTGTGTGGTGTGTGGTGTTTAGATCTGTTTTCTTTTATGTTTTCGCGCAGTTGATATCATGACATCAAAGATTGAGAGTAGTTGATGAGTTAAGTGTTGAGTCATTATCAATGTTTACCTTTTATGTGGCGGGAAGATCTGATTAGGTAATGAAGAGTTATTGAAATACGTCCCTGTTTCCAAGAGAATGAAAGGAGCTATGGTGAATAAAGGAAATGGGTTTAAACTTCTTCCACTCAATCTCCGTCAGCCAGCAATTGTGGTTTAGGTACGTCTGCCTTATATGGAAATGAATGAAGCCTTATCATGACATACAACATACGCAAAGGTCTCGGATTCCGCTGTGTGATAGGTCGGGGTAGTTACGGACCTGCATTGCAATTTATTTCTTAATTAATCAGACGAGTTCTCGTTAAGTCGATATTAGCTGTCTTCATTGAGGGCAATAACCACCCTGAATGGTCTGCACCCGAGATTTACTTCTTAAGATTCAGTCAGTACAAAGTATTTCGCTTGTGAGTCGACAAAAAAGACAAGGAACGTATACATAGAAAGAGAGAGAGAGAGTGAATTTCACAATAATCCACTAACGAAAGAAAGTCGTCGTCATCTTTTGAGGGTAAAGAGAAAACACAGAAAAAGAGCGATATGTTTTATTGTGAAATATAAAGACAAATAACAACCATGATTTTTCGGGTTCTAAAATTGGTACCAGGGGCCTGTTGCATAAAAGTTACTATTGCGGTAACTTTGCCATGCAATGGTAACTACCATGGAATTCTTCATTTTGATTGGCTGTTGAGTATTGTTACCATGGTAGTTACCATTGAATGGCAAAGTTACTGCAATAGTAACTTTTATCAATTATGCAACAGGCCCCAACAGATCTTTATTACCTTTATAAAAGATGGTGAATTATACATCTTCAGCCATACTTAACCCTATAATGGTATGGTAACTATATAGCTTTTTTTTTCTTTTCTGTGAAGTGGTAGGGAGTTTTCGTTCTCATGTTGTATTTATGTAACAGATGACAGTATTCGCCATATAAGTCAGTTAATAAACATTTTCGTTCAACAGTGATGGAAACTGGGCCGAGTTCATTGTGCAGGTGTATATTATACCATTCAAAGTATTGTGAGAGCCACGAAGGATGGGCTGCTTGCTGGGCGCCATTCACTCCTGGGGGCGCGCCGCCTTCTTCGGGGGGGGGGGGGATGCCGCATGATGAAGGGCGGTGTATTGCATGCATACTAGTGTTTTTCTTACGGAGCAGACTGCGGGGTTTCAACACATTTCGTTGCCATGGAGTACAAGCTGCAGCGCTCTTTACGAGGCTCAATTTCTATGACCCGAATAAAGGAAATCGAGAGAATTGGTTATGAAAAAAAAAAATAGAGAAAGCTTGACCCTTTTCATAACGTCTACCATGTCTACGGGAAGCTTCAATCGGATCGTCTTTGTATAGATGAATCCGACTTCATGTAGAGCACTGCAACTTATGGCAGCCATACCTGCCAAAGAAGAACAAAAGCACTTTCAAAGGGTATCCTAATGCAATGAGTCAGGCGCGTTGCTATGTCAGTGCATGAATTGTCTTTTGTTAGGCATACTTGAACCCCCCCCCCCCCGTCAGAAATTGCCTTAAAAACAGAACCCACACAGAATTGGGCCCCGTTGCAAGAAAGTTGCAATCAATTGCAAATAATTGCTAATTTTCAAACAACCATTCTGATTGGCTCAGGGTCTGCCTTATTAAGAAGACATGCATGCAACAATGATTTTGATTGGCCAGTGACAATCAGTTGCAAGTTGCGTTTAAACGCAAAGTTTCTAGCAACGGGGTACTGGTCTATAGATGAGCTCCCCTGCAGAAATCATTTTTGTCAGTAAATGACGTAATCCCTCGTCTGATTGTATGTCCCACAAAAGAACTTTTGAATGTGTACCAACTTGAGGGATATAACTAGAGATAACCACGCACTCCCTTATCACTTCATTTATGAAGTCGTCACATCTTACGATCCGGAGCTGTCATTTCTAGTAGTATTAAAATTAAAAATTGTCAATTTTCTTCTCAAGTGTTTGATACAGGAATATGAATGCACAAAGACCACCTTTTTTGGTATACATAATTTACGGCCATGTCGTGTATATTCCGTAAATGTCTGACACAGTGGACAGCCTTCTCAGAATACATGTAGCCTACTGTAAGTCGTCGATGTTGGCACTGCAATTACGAAGCGATGGAAATTTTCTTACATTTTATATTCGATTTTCTGTAGGTTGAGAGTGGCTTCGTAATTACCCAAATTCAATGCATCATTCAAAAATGGCGGCGTACTGCGTCTTATAACAGCATTCCGAATATGGCGTAAATGTGCATAATATTATGCTCCACAACAGTGTTGGACGTGGACGAAAAAGAGGCCCAGAAAGGGGGTCACGTTTTAGCGCAAAGAAAAAAAATAAAGAAAATATGTTTTGAACAATGACAAATGATGCAATCTTTTTTTCAGAGGATCGCTGAAGAATTAGAATACGATTAAATGATGACAGAATTTGGCTAAGTTGATCAGGAAAATATCTCATCCGCTTCCTAATTCCCGTGTATATGAAGCCATCATGCCCTGGGGCAGAGATGGGTAGTCGTAGAATGAAGGTATGTGCCAAACATACATGTCAGAGAAATCCAACAACCTATCTTTTATCCCTTTTGGCCCGTATCAACTGGCCCAGAATAGAGAGAAAGAGAGAAAGAAAAAAAGAAGCGGAAATAAGCGGGCAACATTTCAGAGATCACATTCGATTCCGGATGCAAGCATCTTTCGTGGGGCGTTTTACTGTGTTTACATGATGCGAGCATGTACGCAGGCATCGCTTTGTACTGACGCCACATTATATAGACCGGTTCACTAAAGTCCAATTTATGCATACCCCTATTACAAAAGGATGTTCCTGGCAACCAGCGCGCTTACTACCCAAGACTTGACCGACATTGCAACAGCTAAAAGGGCAAAGTAAATTCGAAAGCTCTTTGTTTTGTTTAAGTGAAAATAATTAGCAATATAACTGTAAAGAGTGTGCCAAACATACATGTCAGAGAAATTCAACAACCTATCTTTTATCCCTTTTGGCCCGTATCAACTGGCCCAGAATAGAGAGAAAGAGAGAAAGAAAAAAAGAAACGGAGATAAGCGGGCAACATTTCAGAGATCAAATTCGATTCCGGATGCAAGTGAAAATAATTAGCAATATAACTGTAAAGAGTGTAAGCGAATAAATTAGCATGTTGTGACCGAAACTTTAAATGCTACTTCAAATGCACTTCTAGACCTTTAATCAGTTTCAGAGGTAAAGGAAATTAGACATTCAGAATGGGTGATGATTCTTCAAAATTGGACCTATTATATGGAATTTAAGAAGTCTACAATTTTGTCATAATTCTATGTTGATGATATAACTGATATTTGTCGCAGCCTCATATGCATATTTGAAGGAGGTGAATCATCAGTTCATAGAACTAACACTAACCTGCCCTATATGTTATGAGATCGCACTTTTCCACCTGTGCCCCCCCCCCCCCCGCCTTTATGGAACAATCTCTCTACCCATATTCAGGAATCGAACCCCATTGACTCGTTCAAAATGAAACTCAAGACTCACGTATTTGAAGAAAAACACCCATGATTTTGTCATTCACGGATACTTTGAATTTGCGATTGATTTATAAGTTTGTTTCTTTTGTGTTAATTATCTATTATTTTTCACTTGATGCTATTATTTCTATGTAAAGGACTTATATAAACAGTTTGTAATAGGCGCTATATGCATTTTTCATATCTTCATTTCCATTACACAAATCTTCAATCGTTATCCTTTATGTGTGTGTTTGTGTGTGTGGTTGTGTGTGTCATTCATCCAATAAGAATAGGTGCTCTTAGCATCAATAATTCATTGTGGTCTTCTTATGATCTATGACTAACGCTCTTTTGGGGGAAAAGAAGTGTAGTCACTAAATTATGGACGGAAAACATGATTTCTTAATATGTGTGTGTGTGTGTGTGTGTGTGTGGGTGTGTGTGTGCACAAACCAATGAGAGAGTTCTTTGTTGATGACATCACTACAGCTAATTTGCATTTTGTCGTTGCGACCAATACCAGGACATGATGAGAACACACGGATGCTTAGAATTCCATAAATATTTTTCAAAAAGTTAAAATTTTTCCAACCTTCTACCATTCTGGTCGCCTAACTTTACTTTACTCAACGTCAGTTTGATTAGCATGATGTTATCACAATAAGATATGAACGTATTAATGCACTTTGATACTAATCAACTTTGCACAGACAAGTCATCGCGATGTTTGATATGCGTCCTCATCTAAGTAAGGTAATACTAGATGTACTGTCATTTGATGCATACGCTTGCCATCTATAAAACAGAAATACATACACGTACGCATTATTTTCATGTTTATGTTACACCTACATATTACACCCAACTCTAGGTGTTTTAATTCCCCTCATATGAAAAGCCTCCCACCGACCAGCCCTCACATCTTTGTAACACTCCACCCCTTAAAGATACATCCATCCAAGTATTGTTGTTGCCGAACGTTGCACATAGTGCTTTCCTTTGCACTTGTGCTAGCCGCTTGGGTCTTGATATGTGCGGATTCCGGACTACATCTTATTAAAATCCCTGCTCCCCGCACTGACATTTAGCTCCCCGAACTTACAGCTTCTCCTGCTCCTACTTCGTGGTGTCTCGGTAACCTTCCCCAAAATCCTCCTCTATACCCCACCCTCCTCTCTTTCCGTCTACCCCCGTCCTTCGCTCCTCCATCGGAGGCATAAGGGTGCGCGCCGATAAAAATAGACACGGGGAAAAACAACACTGTGATCAATACGGTGCGGTTGGGTTAGAGACGAGCGGGAAAGAAGACAGGGAAAAAAGGGGGAAAACAGAAGGAGCTAGGGAGGGAACGGTAGGGAGAGAGAAAGGAAGCGAAATCCAGGCAAATGTAGCCGAACATTGTTGCAATGGAATAAATATGTAGACAGAATGCAAAAACAGATGTTTTCGAGAATGATTCTTGCGTCATCCGTCAGGCAAGGATGGAAATTGAGAAATCTAGACGCAGGAAAATGCACACAAGAGGGGCATTTGCTACTCTCAGCAGACGCACACGGTATAACTACCAGCCATATTGCTAATAACCCATGTCTAATTGATCCATTATCTGTCTTACGAGATATCAAAATATGCGGCGAGCTTCTAGAAATATTTTGTTCATTATTTTGTAATTGCACTCAGAGTTATCCAAGTGTATAATATTGATTTTTTTTTCCTTGTAAAATTCTAACGCAAAGCAAAGTCGTACTGTCTTGTTGTTCATGTTTTTTTTCTATTTCTCCAAAATCTTGTTTTATTTCAATTTTATTCTTTCCTACACATTCCACTTGAATGTTTAGATACACAAAATGAATATAATGAAACATATAATATATCTTGTCAAGCAGGTGACCTGAATTATTCTATACAGATTGAATGTGCAGGTGAACAAAAATGAAAGGCATAATATCTCCACTCAGTAAGTATTACACTAGATACAATGTGAATGAAAACTTTTACATGAGAAACCCAACTTCCGAATTTTACACATTCATCATGCACACACACATACACACACGCGCGCGCGCACACACACACAGAGACACACATGGGCATTATTGGTAAAATGTATCTTTTGTCGTTACACTAATCTTATAGTTTCATGTGTCTCATTTCTCGTGTTTTCCTGTTGTAGTCACTCTGAACTCGCGTCTATTTTATTTACTACATCACCGAGTCAAGTCCAGCTTATTTCACTTTTATGTTATATAGGGTGGTAGAGGTAGTATGTAATTATATATGTATGTATGTATATATATATATATATATATATATATAGTATATATATATATATATATATATATATATATATAATATATATATGTATATATATATATATATATATATGTGTGTGTGTGTGTGTGTGTGTGTGTGTGTGTGTGTGTGTGTGATATGAGAAAGGAAGGAGAAATCGGTGCGTAGCTTTGACATCATTATTCCTCTTACTGTTCCTCCTTTTCGGAAAAGCGCAAGAGTTGAAAAATTGGTCTCCGCCGGGACTCGAACCCGGGTCTTTGGCATGGAACGCCAACGCCTTAATCGCTCGGCCACGGAGACGTCATAGCGCTTCAGGCAGACCCAAGCTCGAATACCCGACGGACCAATCTTTCAACTCTTTGACGTTATGCACACGTTCCTTTTTTGAGCAGAGAGTTATGAATTACAACCAGCCGCGATTATATATATATATATATATATATATATATATATATATATATATATATATATAAAATAATAATAATAATAATAATAATAATAATAATAATAATAATAATAATATTCAGTAGATAAACGCAGGCCTTGTCCCCCGGGTTATCCTGGCCTGTGATGAGGAAAGAATCCTGATTTCTTAAAGAAACATGTCAAGTTTCATGATCTCCGCATGCAGGTGCATAAACGAAATATTTGATACATAGTTTTTTACTATCACACGTAAACAGACACACATAACATGCCATGTGTACACAATACCTAGATCAACATATCTAAGTGCTTAAATGTCTGATGATTTCTCACACCGTATAATTATCATAACTTCATGTATGATACACAGGTATTTATGGATATATAACATGGTGATAAGCACGTACTTGGGTAACATCATTATGTTCTTATATTACGGAAATATATTAATCGAGTCGGGGAATATAGCAAAAATTAGTGTAAGATGATTAATACAATAAAGTATATGAATATGAATACATACCTTTATATGTATCCATGTATTACATTAATAGATTATTGTAACATATTACATTTCTCCATTTACATATTAAAGTCGATTATACATAAATAATTATATAGATATATAATAATGATAACAATAATGATAATAATTATAATAGTAATATATATACATATATTTATATACAGGCATATATATATATATATATATATGGAAGAAAGTGAAAGATACACTATAATAGCAAACATAACGAAAGGAGGAAACATGTTAAAGATCCTTGTATACATGGACAGATATTATCCGAGGCAGGATAAAAGAGGAGAGATAGATAGAGAGAGAAAGAGTAAGCCATATGTCCCGAATGACTTCGTCTCTTATTTCATCACATGTCAAGATTAATAACCCATCCCTGCTCACACAATGAACCCGATTGGTCGATACATCAGGGCAGCTGGAAGTGCCTCGTACATATCGCTTGATTCAATCAGAATGAATGACTTAACGAAACAGATATTGCTGATTGATTGTTTGAGGGTAGTATATTTCAGTATTTGCTTCGTTCTTTGACATCGCTTTGGAGCTGTCCAAGCCCGCTTATGCTCAACGAAACGCCCGTGGTAAGTCTAGCATACCCGTAAAGGTGTCAGATCAGCTTGTGTGTAATAGCGGACAATGCATGGAGAAGCCTGATATATAGGAAAGCCGCCCTTGCTTAGCTGAGAAGGATATACTGGATAGTAAGGTAGTTACTGTTTGATTGGTTAGTTTTCGAAGAGCCGTGCTGATGCTCCAAGCTAGAAGTGGACGACTGTTGGAAAAGTCTTACTCCGCTCAGAGACAATATATTATTATGTTGTTGTTTTGTTTCTCGTTTTATCTGGCATGGAGACATTGCCTGTGACAGAAACTTTTTCCAACTTCTGCCCGCTCTCCTCGAGTATGAATTTCATGTCTTCTATGAGTGACATCACAGACGATTGCCAAGAATAACTCTACTATGGAACACTTTTAATACTAGATCTGTAAAGGAATATATTTTTCGACGATCCTACTAACCCTGCTGTGAAGGAGGTTGAATTAGGTAAGAGCTTGAATTTAACTGAATACATTCCCTGAGGGAAAAATAGATACACTTTGTAGATACGTACTAGATAGGCAGATAGATAGATATAGGTGTGTGGATGGATGGAAGAGTGGATGGATGGAGCGAGACAAAGGTGGAGAGACGAGTCAGGTTGATAGAATAAATACTAAGGAAAGCCAGAAAAATTTCTCTCGAATTGATTCATCAGTGTTTCAAAAAAATAGATGTCATTTCGATGAAGAAATGATGAATGGAAAAAGTCGTATCAACTAAAACTGTTTGTGTTTGGTAATAGTGAATGTGCCCGCCTCATTTGTTCAAAGCCGTCATGGTTTTATGTTTGCTTTGAGACTGAAATAATTGGTGTGGGTTTATGAATAACAATTCCTAAGTGTTACGTGAGCATGGTGAATGCTCACTTCGGATTTATTCCGATAAACTCACTGGTAGTAAAGTTCGGATAATTGAGACGTAAATGATTATGGAGTTATGTTTTTATCTGAGAAAACTTCCTGGACAAAATGCAACCAAAGAAAGTGTGTAAATTGTTGATTAATTAGCAATTCTCTACTAGCTGTTCTGATACTACCGGCAATCTGCTGACAGCACCAGTTTTATATTTATAGCTTCTTCTGTCTAATACCAATGCGTCAAGCGTCCTCTATAGGACACTGTACATGTATATTTCTATACATGATCCTGGTAGGTATACACTATGTTAAATTGTAATTCAAAACTTGTGGCCAACGGTATAATGATTGAGTTGGCAGGTGACCAACTGAATGATGACAAATACAAAATCACATCTGGTTAATTTTGATAGGGATACCACTCGAAAATAAAAAAGAAACAATTAACGAGAGAGGAATTTTTATACAAGGGTGTATGTATAGGCTCTACTGAATTAATTCGAATTAATAAACGGTAATCAAACAATTCTTATGGCAAGACATGAAGTAATGAAACTTTACATTCATGTCCTTATATTGATGCATTTCTTATAACCACGTCAAAATTTACGAATCTTTCATTCTTTATAGTGTAACAATACACATTGCGTTAGGTTCCTTTACATCAACGAGTTCAAATGACTCTGCGTATGCGCGTATGTGAGCACGCATGTGCGCACCATAAGATTATGTCTTTTGTATTTTTAAGATTGTTCTTTGGGCATTCTCTTGATTAACCCCTTCCCTCCGAGATTCCATTCCACACGTGCGTATACGTCATATAACGATATGTGTAGTTCCCATGTAGTCGGTGGGTTAAATCGATAATCACAGATTTGTATATAAGCTTTACCCTCTGCTGGAAAATTTTAAAACAGCGTTGATGTGTACTTTCAGAAATAGTAACGGTTATCCTTGTACATTATATTCGTCCATTGTCATTATAATTATACCTTCAATACACGCATAAATAATGATTGCGGAGCATTCTATGACAAAATGTCGCTTGGGGTCATATCAAATACAGAGCACTGCTTTTCTAATGCACATGTCTATCAACTGTACAGTATATACCTGCAAAAATATAGGCCTACGTGTTAACTGGTATTTTTTTTTTTACTAGAAACCCTCACCATTGTGTATACGTGACTACCAGTACATGGTGTACGCCAAAAACCAGCTTCCTGGCTGTATGGTGTTCTTTTGTCATGCATATACCATCGATTATATGACTGGTATGATCAATTACGTGTTTAACTGTCAATACCGACGTCATTTCGTTTACTGCCGACAGTCAACAGAATGTAATGACGAATCCTTAAGGCTTTTGTTTGTTTTGTTTGTGTGTGTGTGTCTCTCTCTCTCTTTTTGTATGTGTATATGTATGTCCGCCTGAACTTTGCTTATTTGCGTACAAATCGCGTGCCGAAATATTGAAACCGTCGTTGAGTTTATTCACAGGGAAAATGTAGTTCTCTATATAGCTGGGCATGCTCACATGATCTGTGACTGACAAACCCTCACATTCATCAACTGCCATACTTGTCTGGCCCACGTACATCGAATTTTGTGAATTTTCCATAAATCTACCACTCTAATGAGCAGATTTATTTACACGTGTACATACAGCGAGAGTGAATGACTGATTTTAATCAGGGAAACACCATTTTATAGTAGCGTAAAGAAATGCGATATTTTATTTGTCCTTATTGGGAAAAGATATTGGGAGAAATGAACAGGTGAATTCTTGGGGGGGGTTGTCAATTTTCTTTTAAAGTCCCTCTCTTTTAAAGGTATAGATACTCAGTATTGAAGTGTAATTAAACGGTCCAATGCAGTCGAAATCAATAGCCTATAGATTGGTAGACGTATCACTTAATTTTGTCGATGATACCTGATGAATAATATTTGTTCTAGCGACTGGAATATACCCTGAGATAATAGTAATGAAAGAAAAACACGAGTAAAAAAACTACACCTGCATTCCTGGTGGTTTATTGCAGAGGAGGCTTGCATTTAAATTAGTTTGATTTGTTTGTTTGTTTGTTTTTTTTTCAAATCCGTCTTCAAAGACATTGAGTTTCTCGAAAATTATGACGGCTTATATAAGAGAAGGATTATACCTTTAAATAGGTCAGCCGTGAGTTCGGGATTATGATTACATGCGCGACATGCGCGTCATAAGAGCGTTCGTAATCAATCATGGCCGCCACGCCAGGACTTCAAATAATATCATAAGAACCGTCTTGCGACTCCCAACGCGATACCGCTGCCAAAATTCATATCATGGCATCGCCGTTGTAATAATGATAATGATAATGATAATGCTAACATTAATGCTGTACTCTTATCAACCCAGTCAGAGTAGCCACTGCAATGGCATCATCATAACCCTAGCATTGTCACATACTGTATGTTTTTACACAGCATGGGCACTGGATAAAACCTCTTGTCCAGGGATATTCGAACCGGTTCGAGATTCAAACTCAAGATCTCCCCATTGAAGAACTCAGATCGTTTACATCTAATCTTCTGTGATAGCATCTCGCTGGTAACACTGCACAAAACTGGGTGTTAAATATGCCAAACACCGAGCTGGTGTAAAATTTCTGGTGCCTATTTGCGGTGTAAAATTTACACCTTCGGGTGTCACTTCAAAATTTAAAACTAAGTTTTAGAGAGGTAATTAGTTACATACTGTTTTTCTTGTTGATTTTGAACTCCAATAAGACGAACAAGAATTATCCGATTTGTTTTTTGAAAGAAAAAATGTAAACACATTTACACCACAGTGACACTAGTTGGTGTAGTCTCCTATTGAAGCTGGGCTGGTGTTATACCATTAGCATTAACACCAGCAATATCAAATCAACGCCAGGTAGTGTCATTGTTGAATAAACACCAGCGCAGTGTCGTAATATCACCAGCTACAGTGTCAAATTAACACCAGGAAGGGCCCTGTGAACACTTTTCAACACCGTCAAAACGTTCTTTCTACACCTGTCAGTGTGGTCCTCTATTGGCACTTGATTTGTGTTATATTTAACACAAATCGTGTTAAATCTAACACCGCTCCTTTTACAGTGAACGTTTCATGCGTGCTGTAGCTCCTACGAAGTAATTTAAGTTCATCCATCATACACTTTTTTTCCCATCACAGTCACCGGGAAGGCCATTAATACCCATTTCAAGGTGAAAAATTTGATATCTCGTGAGAGCATGAAGAATTGATCACGATATGAAACGCTCAAGGTCGAGTGAATGTAAGCTGTTGAAGGTTTATTAAAGCACATATACGTTCCGGGTACCAGTGTAACTTATCAGAGACAAGTTTGACAAGTGCAACTTGATATTATACCTGTCAGATTTTATTTTGTGCAGATGGAACACTTCCTTTATAATAGCTTTGAATCTGAATTTCGACAATGATTATAGTATAATGTTGATATGTACATGTACATTTCTTTTTTTTTAGCACCAATTAGTAGCTTTCACAGAAGATTCATAGAATGTCAGAACCCTACGGATTGTTACAATCCTTTTTTTCCGGTTTGTTGTATTTATATTGCTTTCTATAGTTGCAGCCGTACTTTGATGAACATTGTACGCAGATCGTTGGGTATATCATTAGATTTTGAAGGAAGATGATTATGTGCATAAGTTATATTGTGTTGTTTCACCAAGGAAGTACTGGGTATCCAAACCTGGTTGGACTTACCTCCTTGGTTCACCAGCTGGCGTTGACGATCTTATGTGCATTTAAGGGAAAAAAGTAGGGATGATCTTATTCTGTGTGTGGGTGTGTGTGTGTGTGTGTGTGTGTGTGTGTGTGTGTGTGTGTGTGTGTGTGTGTGTGTGTGTGTGTGTGTGTGTGTATGTCTTTTAGGGGTAGTGTATTGTATAAATTTTATATGAGGATCAAGGACAAATTTAGATTTTTCACCTCCATACGCAGCGGACTGCCCGTATTGGTATCTACCAGAAACACGTGTTGTTTTTGTTTGTTTGTTTCTTTGTGTGTGTGTGTTTGTTTTAGGGACAGTATTGCGCCGGTTATTCAAATAGCGTTAACACATTAGGAAACCTCGGCGTAAAGTAAACCATGAATGGTAATAACCAAAATAAAGGTAAGATTGCGGCGTTACCAGCACCTTACGAAGTTTGAGGAAAATTGCTTCAGATCGTCAGCCTCCTCGGTAATGGTAACATCCCTCTAGCTCTGGTATATAGAATTCATAACTATATACTCACCTATGATGATTATCACTTTTTGGGTTTCGAAATGGAATCTGACCCAGAACGTGAGAGCAATCTGCCATCCCGTGATTCTGACCCTCCCCTCTCCTCCCCTGCCCTCCTCTCCTTTCCCCTCCCTTCTTACTCCCTCCCCTGCGCATTTAATCATAGACCTTGTCTTTCTTTTACAGCAGCAAATTTTGCCCAATCCACCATTTCTCTGTCTCCTGCTATCTGTTTATCTCTCACACGTTCTATATCTATTTATACACTCGTATGTAATATCTGTGTTCCCTTTCTCAGCGCCCCTCCCCCACCCCCAGTGGCTCTGAATTATTGAAGAGCGAGGGGAAATCTCAACACTTCACCAAGGCTGTTCGCTTCTCGCCCCGATGCCGTGCGGTCCCTGCATGGTACCCGCGTCGCTTCGAGTAGTGCATATTATATAGACTGCAGCTTACGGACCCCCTTGTATTCAAATCACATGAAGCACCCCGCTCGTTTGTACCTCTTGCATGTATGCCCATGTCAATAATGTGCGCCATGCTACAACACGGCTAGATAATGAATGTATGCGACATTGTTTCTGTGGTGTTCATACCATACCATCCATGCGCTCGGTCGAACGAGCGCCAATGTATTGTTGAAAAGTATACCATTTCAAGCGGGTACCTTCATAATACAAGATGTACGATACGACTGATAGAAAAAAAGATATAATATGCGCATGTCGTAATGATTGATAAGTGCAGAAAGAATTACAGTATCATCGACGTGTTATAATTGTGTGTGTGTTTGGTGTGTACATGCTGTTGGTGTGCCGATCAACAAATCGATGCATTCTCCATCTTTAGCTGATAGATCTCCAGTGTCAAAGGCATAGCAGCTGGCTGGTATAGTTTCTGCAGTTCCCTTATGGTTGTTAATATAAACTCTAGAATTACGTTGTGACTTCGCAGCACGCGCGTGTAACCTCGATCCGTTACACAAAACAACCAATAAAAGGACAACGACAACCGCAGAAATTATAGCCACGATTTAACTGTATACTTAGTGTATCAACCCAATAGCGGAACCTATCGTGACCCCACGTGATAGTTGTGGGAGAGACCTTTCGTTTTATCCGAAATGAAAGTCTTACATCAGTTGTTTCCATTAGGGAAGTGAGGAATAAGGTTTACCACATTCCTATTCCTATCATGCTGGGTTATGTACGATGTTAAACCGGGACTCGCGAAGTATGTACTAACCAAGTGATGTTACGTTAAATTCTCCAATCTATTTGCGACTTTTTTTTTTACTTTCTGTTTTTGGTACGATTCTTCCTACAATTGTTATTTTGTCCAGCTTGTTGCATGCGCTCCTCGTGACGTAAATATTTCATCATGGTAGCTATGAATAAGTTAAAAATAAATGTTCCATCCAAACAATATAGCCATTGATGTCCTCTGTAGATAGCTGTGCGACACTGAATTTCACTGTTTGTGTCGCTACAAGCATTGCGTAATACTAGTACTTAGTACATGTTTCAGTAGATATTTAGCAATAAAAATGTGTGTGCGCACAAACGAAACGCGCACATACACGACACGACATACAGTGTATTACATCCTGCGATAAGTAACAATGTAGTTGGAGGCACGCTCGAGCCATGTAGGCCTACCAGGGGCCAAATGCTCGCGAGGTATATATCAACGTCCTTCCTATGATAATATGATCTTTGTCGGAACAGGAGCATTATTGATCTATTCGCGTGCGTGTAATGTCAGTTAGGGCATGTACATCCTATATTGTTTCGAATGACGGAGATTGTAATCACGTTCTGGTAATTCTTGAAGACCAGAGGCTATGGATACGTATAGGAGCGGACAGTCTTCCATGTGTTCTGGCAGCACTGTATGGTGATTATGATATTAAAGCAAAACTTATCCACCTGGCACTTTTTTATGAATAAAGCAGTACACAAACACTCTGTGGCATAATGCCTCCTCGTATAACACAACTCGTTTTTGTCTTTGAGCGATAAAAATAAACCCATTTTCAAATGATATCTATTCATTTCCAGTCAAACAATACCATGCCCACGTGCTGTGACGTGCGGGCGTGCACACACAAACACACACGCACACATACATACAGAGTAAATCTGTTGGGATACATAGATATCCTAGTTTGATACTAACTACAAATTGTGCCATAAGTTTGGTTTTTTTTTTCAATTGTCAGGATACAAACATGATTTAATGATGTAAGATAAAACAGACACTAAATTGATTACAGATATTAATGTATCTTTTAGAGTAGCTGTGTTGATAAAATGCGTGCTATGGGTCTGAATGCACACAATCATGTATTGTGACGTAATAATTCACTCATTGCTGAAATACCTCTTTTTTACCGCTTGTATACTGCTTCCCGAATTGAAAATGTGATAAAAGCACCCTTCTTCTATGAAGTAGCCTCTGTAGTACATTCATAATTGTTAGAAGAAGAGAGAAGGAGACAGACAGACAGACAGACAGACACACAGACAAGTAGATAAATAGAAAAGGAGATAGTATGAAGACTGATATCATGATGGAAAGGAATCGGTCTGTAATGAGATCAATTTTGATGACTGAAGACGGGTGACAATTATAATCAAATCTACGAGTTTGCTTAAGTCCTTATACGCTTAGTTCCTAGTTTGCCAAGCCTACTTTGAGATATTTGATTTAATTTCGAAGAATCGCTGGTTACTGAAGTGCACTGGTTCCAAATGTTATTGGGCTTGATCATCATAAAGAGGATCTTGTTCTTTGGTATTCCATTTCCGGTGCATGCTGCCTGCAAGACAAAAAAAAAAAAAGAAAGGAAGAAAGAAAGAAAGAGATGAACATTGACATCAAGGAGGAAAAAGATTGATGTTCATAAATGGTTAGTGTTTGCTCTATACTTATGAAGATCGGAAACCGTCCGAAGCTTTGCGGTTAATTAGAAAGGTAAATAATGATTTCGCTCATCTAAAGTTTACATAAAAATGATAAAAGAACGTTTGAGCTATCGATTTTTATCACAGTCTAATTGTATACAGTTGAAACAAACATTCCATTGAAAGAGGCGTTACGTAACATTTCCTGCGTAAAAAGCACGATCCCTTTAGAGACAGCCTTAAACAAGAATAAGAAACTGATGATTATTAAATTGGACGGTTCTTTGTGACTCTTCAAAACGAATTGCAAGTGTCAGCTTTCCAAGGCAATTCGTATTTTAACTCTATGTCAGGGACTTTGGACAGTGTGTACAATCAATATGGATTTTCTGTGCACTCAAATCACACACACACACACACACAATAAAAAAGTTTAACTGCTTACACGCATAACGTAGCATAAAAACTTCGTTGGAGAATTATGATCAAGAAATTATCGAGAGAAGATTTACGCAACCAAAAGTCAGAGTTCTTACTAGAAATCTTAATCCAGCATAATTCACGTTATTGCCATGATTCCATAACTGATTCGTGCTAGAGGAATGTTTATAAGTTGCACAGTTGAATGTCACATAGGTCCGCTTTGATATGTTCCTGCTCCTCTATATTGCATTGAGTAAGAGTAGATAAAATCAGCACGATATGGAATGTTATTAAAAAGACTTGTCTGTGCGAGAATCTTGTATCTAAATACCTCCATTTAAATTACGAACATGCAAGGAATTGGCTCATTTTGATTTGTACTGCAAGGCAGAGCCTTTGGCAAACTGAATGACACGCAATGCTCGGTTCACTGTAAGACGTTTTAGAAAGAAAGTTACCCTTCCAATACCTTCTTTCTATCTGATAACGTTTTTTGTTTTTCTAAAATCTTTTGTTTTTCATTTCCTTCAAATAATTTAGCAAATCAAACATGAAACCAATTAATGTAGGATATTACGATTGCATTTTCTAATAGATTCATAACGCAAAATTTGCTAGAAACAATGATATGCAGTAACGACATTAACGAAACGTGAAAGATACCTCCATTCCGAAGAACACCCTTTTTTCAAATGATATTTATCAACTTCCACGCATATAATACCAAAAACATCAACTCACTTCGGTATTACTCTACAACATGATAGAATAATTCCTTTCACAAAAATAACAAGTGAGATCTAAATTTCATGCAGGCCCTATTAGCGACTTAGCGATTTCTCTAACACATACACTTTTTTTCAAGTAGTATTAATTACGCAGTTATTCACTTCCAATTAAAATACAAAACACATCAATTCTCTTTGATATCATTGTACAAACATGAGGGAATTATTCTTTTAAAGATAACTGGACTAATTATACATTTTCATGGTTCAGTATAACGAATGAAATGGCAATAGTACAGCAAACACACACACACACACACACACACACACTCGCACACGGAAGCACACAAATTTCACTGTGTTCATTGATGAAATGTTGACCCGGAAGTGAACACTCTGATTTTCATGACCGTGATGTAAAACCACGTGATGTAGCCAAAATTCAGGCAAAAGAAATTGGTGTGTCTCCATAGAATTCCTCAAGAATCGATGATTCACTGTGGCGATGAAGTCACGATTACTCATTCTACGTGATAATGCGGCGTGGGTTTATTGCACTTCCACAACAACAAACTATTCAATACTATGCGAGTAATAATATTTGGCCACGGTTGTGGCCAGCTTCAAATACACTCTATTATACGACAATGCGATATCAGCTCTTGTCCTGTCTACATATTATACACCATCACACCACGTAGTGCTACATAGACGCCATTATTTACCGTTGGTCATTATAACAGCTTCACACAATTTGTGGATTACAGCTGGCGCGTGGAGGCGTCTACCCCTTGACGAATCATTATCGTACACTTACTACTCTTATCTATACACACACACTGGCGGCATAGTTGAAATTCTGACTTAGTGCATTTCAGTGGCGCTTTGCATGCCAGCAGCGAACCGCTACTTTCATTCATTGCGTAATCCAATCATAATTGCCATTTACGGGCGGCACGCTGTTATCTCGCCTACACTTATGCGGAGACGACAGGGAGAATGGTGCATTGTTTGTGTTAATTTCCATCTGCCGATTATGAGAGCCTTTTAAGACCAGCGAATTTATGTCCTTAAGATGACGCTTGTGTAATGAGAGTATGGCAGTCTTCCTTATAATGCACCAACTGTTTACATGCTGGTAGTGTGTACTGAGTACAGGCATTTACTCTCAAAAAAAAAAACCCACAAAAACAACAAAACTAATCAACAGGAAAAATACCATATATTATGTATATATATATATATATATATATATATATATATATATATATATACATATATATACAAAGATATGACAATTAAAAGGTAAAAGTGAGATATTGGACAGGCCGAAGTGTACATGTCATTTTTACATTATTATTTGGACGCAACTGTTCACTGCTTTGGTTCTGCTAAGGATTTGGGTCATCATTACATTCCCTCTTATATTTTCTGTGCATTGCTGTGCATGTTTACATAAATCATTCTTGCTTTGATGTGAGCGGAGTAAGGAATCAAATTGCTTCAAATTAAATTACGATGAAATGTGAATTACTTATATTTCTCAACGAGTTCAAAGACACTTCGCAAACCTTGTAAGTCATAAAGACAACATAACAAACATAATACTATTCCTCTCCACAATTTTATAACTCCTCTATTTTGAGGGCATTGATGAATGGACAATTAAGGGGAACCCGTCCATTTCTTCATTGTGGCAATGCTACGGTTGAGGTGTATGGCGACCACTTTACAGTTAGTTGTTGGACTGCGATGTTCTTGTGGCGTATGAATAAGGCACGAGCCATGAAATATTTAACGGTTCGGGTATTTTTTCCACTGCGCTGAAGCCGCCTTTTCCCTCTTAGCTCGTATAATACGCACAGCTCGTTGGTCACCGGGACTACCAGCGGGTCCAATATTCATGTACCTTAGTTTAACGCACAGTGGCATCGATTTCCCTGGCAGATTTTCCACTCAGGGGGAAACAAACATATTAATAACTTATTTCATCCCAGATTAGACCCTTTGGTTGGACTCGATACATGATATATACCGCAACTAATTTCATTTCGGTGTAACAAAGAAAAGTGGTCAAAGGGGCAGATGTTTAGAAACATTCGCAAGAGCGATATCTCCGATAAAATGAATTGTCTTTCCATTGTCGAATCAATGGGAATAACCGTGCCGTCTGAAATATGCAACGTTACAGGTGAAATGACATGACGGTCTGTCCTTTTTGATTTACAGAATCATTCTTCCTTCGAAACAGCTTTCCAAAATCATGATCATTAATATAAGTCTCTGAAGCGAAGAAATCTTAGTTAAAAGGTAAGAAGCAATATATCTAACTGCTTTTGATCTGAATTGAGAATATAAATGATCACACTTTTTAAGAGTGTCAACAAAAGGTGCGTCTTAAATGGTATTAAACAAGGACAATGTATTGTCTTTGTTGCCCTATTTAATACTGATGCGCTCAACGAATATTGTCTGTTACTCCGCGTTTACAGCATTCACAGTAAGCCTAACTGTTCTGTGGTAAAGGTCAAAGGTATGCAGTGTGATAGTAATGTTTTCAAACAGGCAAGAAAAAGGGCAAGGTCGATGCTGTTAAGAAAGTCGTCTTCTTGTCTCGCGTTATGCATGCATGCATGAATTCCTTCTAGCACACATACACAGGCAAACGCGCACACACTTACACACACACACACACACACACACACACACACACACGCACGCACACACACACACACACACATACCCGCTGTACGCCTCATTCAACATAACACTCGTATTTTTACTCAAATCGTAATACGACATTTTTAATCCGTATCAACAACAGACCAGCTTCGAAGCTCCGCGGGCCTTATAAGACCTATTTAAGACCCAGTAAAATCATGAAGCATAAATCAGTATATTATAGCACATAATTCCTGTTAATTATACCTCCTTCACGTGTCAGCATTGATACTGCATCATAATTGTTTGATCAAGAAAAAGGACATTCAGAACTTAGAATATGACTACTGATGTGACTGAAAGGAAAATACAATTATGATTGTCGGTACAGACAGTAAATGTTGCGCCAATATGGGCATATGCAATGATCTTATAATAACGTACAAAAATGCATATATCTTCGGTGATTGTATCACACCAAACGATGATTGTCATCACCTTCAACGCAAAGTATTCATCTTCTCAGCCGACAAATCATTGATATGAAACATATGCCTCGATATGATTACTTATAAAACGCATGTGTAAGAGCGTCACTCAGGAAACTGGACAAAATAGAAACCCTTTCATTCTTTCCTGCGTTTACCTATCGCTACGAAATTTCACAATAGAAACCAAAGACGGTGTCATTGTGACATGCTGGTAACCAGGCTTCCGGGCCGAAACCACAACCGAAACTGAGACTCTTGTTGTTTCATTAAGATGGTATCAGGATATCTCCTCTTCCTCCTCCTCTTCCTCCTCTTCCTCTTCTCCATCTTTTTTTGAAGGTGTTGGGGAAGCTTGGATGTGTGTGGTTTTGGTTTGCTCCAGATCATAAGGTATCAGTGTCGCCGTGAGACTCTTTGAGGGGGATGTCTTCCATCAAAGTTCCTCTCGTCTCCCCTTAGCAAAAATGATTAAAGTGGAATCGTAGAGAGGCGTCAATGTTACCCCCACCACCACCCCCTACTCTTCTCTTCTCCCTTTCGTAAAAAAAAAAAAAAAAAATGATTAAATTGGAATCCTAGAGAGGCATCAATGTTACCCCTACCACCACCCCCACCCCTCTCTTCCCCACCCCTAGTACCCCGAAATGGAGTACAACGCAGTGAAAGAGAAAAACCATTGAAATGCAAATTCTGTCTGCGTGTGTGTCCTTGTGTGTGAGAGAAAGCGAGTGTATATCTATACGTTTCATGTTAAGCCTATGTGAAGATGCCGGACATAACGGTGAATTTGATGTACTTGAAACATTTTTTGACAAACTGGCAAGATTAGATTATCCTTGGACACTATTTCCTTTTTTAAAGATTAAAAGCAAAATTCACAACGGCCGATTATTTCCGAGAAGAGCTCCCAGCCATGACAGGCACTCCAGACATACAGATGTATATTACCCTAGACCTATTACTACGTATCATCAGGAGGGCGTTATAACATTCGCGGAGGAATTACTTAGATTCTCTTCTGCGTGCAGGTGGTATAATATGCCGCAATATTTTGTTCGAGAGCGTTGTATTTTTCCGGGCACATATTTTTTAAGATGAGAGTGGCCATGACCATTTCCCCGAAGTCAACGTAATTATATTCTATCTTTTTTCCCCCTAACTTGTCGGGATGTATCTAGCACACCATGGGCGGAGATTCGTGTGGTCGTACGGGCTTTTTGACTCTGAGATGCATTTCATCTCTACCTTAATATTAATCGCTGCATTTGTTCAGAAGCCACCTGCAACAAAATATGCTGCGTACTACTCTTTAACAAAGCGTAGGGTTTTTTTCCCACTGCTGCCTCAATTACAATCACTCATGCCCGATTAATTCCAGCTGCTTCTCTGCGCCAGGCATCCAAAATTGTTTGTTGGCCATTTAATCTTATCTTTCTTACGGAGAGGTAAACACTGATAAAAAAAAAAAGAAACGACAGCTTTCGGCCTTTGGATGTATGCTGCGAATCGAGAGTATTGGTATATAGGACACGAAGGTTCTCTATCAATGTGAATATATATATTCGTATATATAATTCTTAACAAGGCATCAGTGTCAATATATGATTAATCTACCATTATCGTTTCATCTATTTAGAACGCTGTTTGCTTCATCTGTAATCAATCACATTAAAAAAAAATAAACTGCAAACTGTATAGGCGTATGTGTCGATTTCAGTCTGTCGGTGCATAAGACGTATAGACAAATATAATCTTACACACACACTCACACGCACACACACACATATAGAGATATACATATATATATATATATATATATGATTGTTTGTGTGTATGTGTATGTGTGTGTGTATAATATTGCGTGGAAGTGTATGTGCGAGTATGTGCATGTGAGCGAATATGCAAATACGGTGTGGTTTTACGAGACACTCGTTCCATTTGCTTTTGATTAGCATTCTGTGTACGCTGGAAATGAAATTTACATTTCATATGAGATGCACGATCGTATACCAATGTAATAAATCTTGATGTAATTGTCATATACTGGTGGTATCCGATGACAACAAGACGGGTCCAACTGGCTGATTTATTCCCAGGTTTTCACCTCCCATAAATAGGGAAACCTGTTATGGCACAGACTGGTAAGTTCACATCTACTGCAGTTAGTACCTCTCCGGCGAGCGCCACGTAGCCGTGAGATGTGACAGGGACCCACTCCAAGTGCGTCAGTATGGCGGTAGAGTACACGATGACGCTTATACCCAGGGGAGAAACCCCGCGTCTGTCACATTAAGTTCGTCTCCGCCCAGACACACGCGTGTAATGTATGATAGTCAACAACCACGGAAACGCTCCCCTTCGCTTTCCACACTGCTCTGGGCATGCACAACCGCCTTCAAAGCAAATTGGCTCGAACGAGAGAGCGGCGCGCCCGACTGCGACGTGTTTGTGTTGTCCGAACGCGTGAAATGCGAGATGGACTGCATATTAGCCCCATTCGCACGCCTCGCTCAATGGCTGACACACACTGTTCGGGTAACCGAGCCGTATTGTACGTCTTTGAGTGTGTGTGTGTGTGTGTGTGTGTGTGGGTGTGTTTGTGTATGTCAAATCTCTCTTAACCATCTCCAGGAAACTCTTCTATTGTTAATTGAAGATGTAAGACAGAGAGTCCCGCAATACAATTATGAGTACTGTAAACGCCTTCCTCGCGATAACCACTTTAAAAACTTAACAGGATTGATCATGAAACAGGAGTCAAAATTACCATTAACTAAAATCGAATCTTTATGTGTGTGTGTGTGTGTGTGTGTGTATGTGTGTGTGTGTGTGTTTGTTTGTATACATGAAAAATACGCTTCCTGCTGGGAGTATCAGGAGTCGAGTGATGGTACGTGAAACTGAAATCGACTCAAAAGTTTATAAACTTAATGAATAAAAGAAATGACTTGAATCAGGCTGCCATACCCACGTCTTTATTGAGTAGTCCTCAGTGCACGGGATACATTCATTTCATTGAAATTTACGTTTATCACCATTTTAATGTTACCTAGTACTGATTCACAGCATCCATCCCAGTGGGAATTTCATCCAGCCGTACAGTAACATAATGAGTGATTTTATGGCATCATGACATTTTCAGTGTTTAACATTAAAGTAATAAAACGACAACTTTCATCAAAATCATTGATGAGTGCATTGCAGAAAATTAAAACAGCGACTACTGGTGATCCGCCTCGATAATCGTCACGAATTACATTCTATATGTGTACTAATTCTTCCTTTTTTTTTCTTTTTTTTTGCATCAAACAACTTACACTGCTGTACTTGATTCTTGTTTTTCTTCAGGAAAAATTGAACTGTTCAAAAAAAAAAAATACTCAGCATCACATACCAATGATAAAAGTGTGTACCTCTCTGTAAACATAGAAAAAGTTTGAGAGGTCAAAATGATAAGTTTCTGCAGTTTTTAATGGTTCTACACCGCAGACACATTATTAGTGACAACCGAGGGTATATATTTGTGGTTGCGTTCAGTGTCCAACCTGTCGTGGTATAGATCTTGTTTGGATCAACAGCCCCAAGAACCAGAACTTAAAAACTGGAGTTGAATGTATGATGGTTAGGTGTAATGCGTTCATTTCATGTCTTATATTTTGCAACCAAATCATCTCAAACCCGTCCTATTTACTGTGTTTGACAGCGTAAACTGACACGGAAAGAAACAAGCATGCGTTCTGGGGAAACAATTTCACAGGGAGCTAAATTTCTGGCACCATTTCCTTTGATTCCCTTTCTTCGCTGACATTTTCTTAGATTTTTTTACGTGCAAAGTGTGGATTTATTAATCCTAATTATCACAGTTGCATTTTTTCAGCCTGCAAATGTATTGTAACGATGCAATATTCAAAGACATCATTGAACGGTCAATTATAGAAAAAAAAATCAGTGAGTATTATATATATATGTATATATATATATATGTATATATATATATATATATATATTTATATCTATATATGTATACGTATATACATGTATATATATATATATATATATATATATATATATATATATATACACATGTGTATGTGTGCGTGTGTGTGTGTGTGTATGCGTGTGTGTGTGTCAACGACTGAATCAAAAATGTACATGACCAAAAAGATAGTTAAATGAAATACAATACAGAGGATAAATGCTTTGGTCTTTGAATGCGTGCGACGTTAATTGAATATTGTTCAATGATAGCTAAAAAATGTCAAGGTTTTTTCTTCTTGATCACATTGTTCTCCTTCTGAACAAAAAAAAAAACAGACAAATTTTAATGTAAGTACTGTGCAATGGCAAAAGATAATGCAGAGCTTCGAGGGTTTAGTCGAGGATTCCTCGAAAAGCCGTCAAGCCGAAACAGCGCATGGTAAATTACCACGAAGCGCCCATAACTTTGTAACGGCCCTTGCGACAATCAGCGGGAAAGTGAGAAGGATTACCATAGCTGCGGATCATCTTCGTAAATTTTTAATTGCCTTGTAATATCTCCATGGCAACGGGATGATTCCTACCTTTATGAAACGAAACGTCGTTTGCATTCCATTTTTAATCATGAAATATGGTTCATTTCGGGGTTGTTGTTGTTGTTTTTTGTATAATGAGATAAGATTACTTGAAAACAATGTAGGACATTAAGTTCTGTTCCAAGCCGCAGACGATGCCTCATTTATCATCAGTTAGTAACACTGATTAAGGTCGATCTTAGAGTAATATGTTTTGAAAGCTTGCACATATAGTCTGGAATCTGACACAGAACGTCTCAAAAGAATGATATATCATGATATGTGTGTCGTCACTTATATGAAACACGCGAATACTTTCATCAAACTGGATCTTATTTTCATGAACGAATATCATTCGTGTCCACAAAATTCTTATAAATTTATCATGACTCAGGGCCTTCCGTATACAGTAAATTCCGCCATTAGTATACACAATAATATTCCTCCTCGTACGATCCTTTGAGATGCTTATTAGCTCATGCATCTTCGCACAGCATCCTTGTGAAAGACCCGCATTATGCGAGTGCCTGCAAGATGTGTGTATGAAAAGAGAAAGCTTCGAATGTGACCGGAATATTTCAATTACTGAGTAGTAAAACGACCTCCCACTGTGCCTTTGCGCTGGACTGCATTAATACACGTAAAAGACGTTGGAAGAGATTGTTCATAGATTGCACATTCGTACTAACCACGAACACACGCGCATACATAATGTGGGGCTTGTAGATGTAGCTCATGCGCAAGTATGTTTCTCTTCAAGAAATGTTCGTCGCCCATGTATATTATGATATCTCGTTTAGACGGAAGCGCCGCCATACCAGGCGGAAGAGATGGAACCTTCCTTAATGATATGCACGGTGCATCTCCCAAGGTGATTTAGGTAGAACAAGTGCTTCTTCCCATGTGATATGCAATAAGCTGTGACCACACTTTAATTAGATGAGAACTTCCAAGAACTAGCAAAAGTGCATACATTGTGCCCCCTTGTGTGTGTGTATGTGTCTCCCGTACTCGCTCTCTTCATGTGTATAGGTAACCGGCGCCATCAGACCAACAGGTTTCTGGTAGACACACACAACTCATACACTCATCTCCTCCGAGCCGAATCTATCCGTCGCCTTTTGATTTGCATATCGAGTGAGAGAGGGAGAGAGAGAGAAGAGGAGGAAAGTCATGGCTAGAACGACTGCGATTAAAGGTTACACGGTAGGAAAGACAAAGCAGACTCTCATACCACTGTCATTTCTATCCCAGCGGTTTTCGCCGTGAGGTCTGACATGTCTTTAATCACGGGTTTGCCAGCCTGCAGAAAAAAAAAGCACCTCATGAATATGTATGATTATGTGCGGGCGATGCGCGGAGAAACGGATGGCACCCCCGTAAGCTCCTAGCGAGCGAGCCTGCAAAAGCCCGCATACGCGATCTCGCCTCATTTCATGTGGCCGGACTATACACAGTAATACCGCGGAATTATAACTCAGCTTATTACACCGCACCGTATCGGGCTTTCTGACACATATTTCATGAGACGAAATTTCACCTATATTCTGGCATCAGATTTGTCATTGCGCAAACGACGTGGAATATCATGTTTGTTTCCTTGGAATTAATGTTGGAATGCCGTATTTCACCGCGGATTGCCCGGATAAATATATAGATGTTTACTGTACGTGTATGATAATGTAGATAGGGTTATCCTTCGATCAGCAATAATCGACATGCATATTTAGCTGTGACTGGAAATCTCAAAATGTGAGTATATCAAATCGGCCATCTGTGTTCTCTCCTTTTCGCATCAGTGTAGTTTTTATCGAAGATGATTCATTTTCGGCATAGCAGAATGGCGGGCCCACAGGGTATGGCCGCTCTGTGTACATCTGTAGTAAGTTTGCTGGAATAAGAAAAGTAGGTAGAAAAGAAAAAGGTCTTACATTGATGGGATTGTCTGTTTTTTAGCCTACTTTTGTCATTCATTGTCGTGACACAAAGCTGTCTGTGTGAAAAAAAAAACAGAACCTTTTCTATCTCCTTTTTGAATCGTGTGGTTGACAAGGAATAGAACAATTGCGATTAATTTTACTCGTAAATCGTGATTGATAAAGTCGCTGGCATTGTGGGGGTGGGGGGAAACCACCCCGCCCATCAATCATATATTACGCGTAGCTCAACCCGTTTCCATCATATCATTTCTTTTTCATATTGTTCGGACCAGGGCTACAGGTCCGTGGAGGGGGAGGAGGGATTGGAGGAGGGGAGGGGGGGCTCAAGATTATGCGAAGAGATGGCGGATATCAGATCACATAAAGAAAGAACTTAAGTCTGGTTTGTTCGGTGTCGCTGTCGTAGAACCCCCCCCCCCCCCACTCTCTATCTCTATCTCTTTTGTACATTCTTATTCTCGATTTGTTCCGTCACAAGCTATAATTGATACATGTCACAATCAATCACTGTTACCATGGCGCACCTTAACACTATCCCAACCACACCTTCGAAGTTCCACCTGTCCATCCACAATAGAATTTTTCAGGTTTTCAACATTCATGCAAAAAAGATAATCGTGTCTGTGCTCCGTTATGCTACGCGTGTGCATAAGGATACCAGTGGCGCCACGGTGGACCGTGCAATACCGCCACTTTGGTGTCCATTTATTATGGTCAGAGTTATTCGGAAAAAAAAAAAACACCTGTTATTTCGATGTATGATCTATATGCTATCCCCATTACACCTTTGCAGTTCTACCTGTCAATGCATGATATAATTTATCAGGTTTCAGACATTAAATGCCAAAGATATATTTGTATGTGTGCTCTGTTCTTCGTGCGTACATAATGATACCAGTGGCGCCTCTGTGGACCGATCAGAACCGCCACCGTTGTACCCATCATAATTTATAGTCACAATAATAGTTAGCAAAAAAAGTGTGATTTCAAGGTGTGATCTTTACGCTATTCCCATTACACCTTTGCAGTTCTACCTGTCAATACATACATTCGCATAATAGAATTCATCAGGTTTCAGACATTATCATGCAAAGAGATATGTGTGTCTGCACTCCATGTTACGTGTGTACATAAAGATACCAGTGGCGCCATGATGGACTGAGCAATGCCACCACTTTGATGTCCATTGTATAGTCACAATAACCCCCCCCCAAAAAAAAAAAAAGAGAGAGAGAGAGAGAGAGAAAGATGGTGATCTAAATCCTAAAAGTGTACAGCCAGATATTTAGCCTTCTATCTTCCCATTCTGAAATAGAGTATTATTCCTTGCAAATCTTGGGGCTGTATAGTGCTGTATTTTGCTGTATAGTGCAGGGTTCAGTGTTGGAGCCTTAAACAGGCGGTCCTGTCAGGCGGTTACATCCATTTCACTTATTCAAGATGTCATGTCCCTCCTGGCCAAGATTCAAATGCATAAATTACAACCAGTTGTAGAATGATCGTAATGGTACGATTTCTTGAGAAAACGCTGTCTTCATTCGAAAAGGTTAAGGTGGGTCAAAAAACAAACAAACAAGCGAGAACTTTGCCATAGGTCATCATTAGTAGGAGTATGGGAAGTAGTGGTGTGGTAGTATTACGGTCATTATAACCATCAATATCATCCTTTTACGATTATTTCTAATATTTCCTTGTTCGTATTTTATTGCTATCACTTTTGTTGTCATCAACATCATCGTTAGCATTGTCTTCGTAATGTACAGTATAAGATGGTCGGTGACGAAGATTCTGATTAATGATTGTGAATTGATCCATAATGTTCTTGATTTTTTTTCCCCTATTTCCTCTGCAGAATGGCAGCACTCACCACAGGCAACACGCCGTATTCGGACGGCCTTGAGATCAACTTTGGCGGCGGGCCGGCCCGGGAGCCTCCCCCTCCTTCACCCGCTGCCTCGCAGAAGAAGACGTCGAAGTCTCCGGCCGGCTTCATCCTTTCACTGCTCGGTAGTAATAGATCCCTTTTCATCTTCAGCGAGGAGAACTTCATCAGAAGATGCGCCAAATGGCTCACAGAGTGGCTATATCCTTTACTGCACATTTTCATGCCAAAATTTATTGTGTGCATAATACATTCGTATGTATTTACGCTTGTATAGTACAGTTTAAAGTATTCCATAAAATAGCTAGGCCTTACGTGTATGTCATGCCATACGCAAACATACTGATATATAATTCATTTGCCATGTCTATGTCTGTTTCTCATTCTCTCTCTGCAATGTTTTATGTATGTGTGGATGTTTGTATGTATATTCATATCATTCTTATTAATTTGTTTTTATCTATTTACTTATTTGCTTATTTGCATGCTCTATACTTTAAACCTTTATCGGCATAATTGTCATGTCTACGGAAGATCGTTATACAATGATTGTTTTCACACACATAAAAACGGAGTATATTTGGGCTTATTCTTGTGAAAATGTCATCTGTTTCGTCATGATGTACCCAAGCACACAAATCCGTGTAATATCATAAGGAAAAGCATAGTATTACAACACTCTTGTCAAGTCACTAATAAAAAGATAAGATATGTCGCATACAGGTTGCTGAAAGGCGATAAATGTGATTTACACTTGTAATGATAATAATCTAACGATGTATGACTTGCCCTCAGTCGTATACAGTGGTAAAAATCCTTGAAGGCAGCTCGACTGCCCGCAAATTCATGTCAATAGTGACAATTATGTCAGCAGCGAAATGCAAAGTGCAAGACATTAATACCGACCCAATAAATAGCATAAAAACAACCATCTGTCATTTAGTATTTAACCAAACAATGAATTGAATAATTCGTACACGGTAAGTGTCGAATGCACGCGATTAGTTATGCCGATAATAGTCGCTCGCACCGCACTGCAAAAAGTCCGGTGTTAAATATGAAACACCGCGCTGGTGTTAAATTTCCGGTGCTCATTCATGGTGTTAGATTAACACCTCCGGGTGTCATTTCAAAATTCAAAATTGTTTTTTGAGTAGTTTCTTAGTTAATGCACTTCTTGTTAATTTCGAACTTCAACAAGACGATAAAGAATTTTCCCATAGAGTACTTGATTTTTGAAAAAAATCTGTTAATACATTTACACCACAGTAACACCAGTTGGTGTGGTCCCCTATTGAAGCGGGACGGGTGTTATACCATTGAAATTAACACCACCAATATCAAATCAACACCATGCGGTGTCATTATTGAATTAACTCTAGCGCAGTGTCAAAAATATCACCAGCCACAGTGTCAAATTAACACCACGAAGTGCCAGGCGAACACTTTTTAACACCGTCACAATACATTTTCTACACCTGTGGGTGTGGTCCTCTATTGAAGTTTGATCGGTGTTAGATTTAACACCCATGGTGTTAAATCTAACACCGATGTTTTTACAGTGCGACAGCCTACATAAAGCCAGTCTTGTGATACTCTGGATGATTGCATGCAGACATTACAGTTTATAGCTAATCAGATTACAGTACCAGTACTTCTGTCTAACTCCGCAAATCGCTCTCGAACTGCACACGTATAGTCTGACACAAACGGAGCATTATTGATGGAGCCTGACAATAAGTTGATGGTATACTCGGAATACACTGACTATACAACTCGGTCGCCCACAGGGATGTGTACATCGATTGTAAATGCAATATCTGCATCACTAAACTTGCACAACTCTGACGGGTTGTACTAACAAATTATCTCTGCTTGAGGAATACCGACTATTTAAACTCACGCAATAGTAGCATTAGTTTCGACGCTTTTAACGTCCAAAAACTAGGCACTTGATTCACTTACTACCAGCACGGTTGTGCATCTCTCTCCTTCTTCAAATGTTTTTGCTTTTTTTACCGCGCACAAATTACGTAATCGCAAAATCTTACGTGGCCATGAATTTAATCATACCCTGCTTTCGATCGTGTAAACTGAACAAGCACCGACTTCTAAGAACAAACAGGTACGACAGCCTGCAACACTGCGTGATTCTAACGGCTCATGCTGTGAGCAAACAGCGCAATGCAAAACATACATCGCACTGCTATTCCAGTGTATTGTCGGCAGTAATTATTTTCGAAAATTGCACAGGAATGACAACCAAACAGTTGAAAAAAATAACAAACAAACAAACAAGCATCAAACAAACAAATGTTATATTTTGCATTAAAAATACCGATCCGTCATGATTCAACATGTGGAAATAAGCGTCAGATAATATCAATAGCACGTCTTGAGCCTTGTTCGCTAAGAAAACGAATGTCAGAGATGATCATGAGGGATAAACAGAGAATATTTTCATTCCATAGCAAAAATTCAATGTCTAATGGTTATTCTTGTGGAATATTCGCTTTCCATGAATGATCATTATGCAGAAATCATTTTACGTTGAATTTCATCCATGGATCATGTGAGCCGTACGACATTTTCAAGCTTATGGCGCATGCATTACCAACCTGTCTAAAGTACAGGTGTACTCACAACATGTTAGAATGCTACCCATGTACGTACATAAGGGTATTACGTGCAATTGCTGACCTACAGACTGACTTTATAAAAGAAAGTATTAGATATCTACATCCCTCTGGGTAGTAGATAGTGCGGTATATATTCAAAAAGCTTTACGAATCTGAACCCAAACTGTTTATGGGTCCATACCTTATGTCTTTTACAGAAGATAATAATGTAACTGAGTCATTTAGGCATGTAATTTGTCGTCTTCATTGGGCGTTATAATGAGGAATTATAAATACTTCTTTCAGCCGTAACAGGACTAAGCCTGCTTTTCGACATGTCTACGATTTCTTAACCTTTCCAGTACAACATGGCTAAGAAGTGATAGTATACTATAATGTGTAAGTGTCACGAAACAGTCATAGCTGCAGGTATGCATGCTGTTTATACAAGGAAACTTCTATTTGCGCAACCATTTTGTTACGTACTGAAGGGATGATGCGTTATAACGATCAATGCATAATACTGCCGATCGATCGATGCAGTGAAAGAAAGGAGAATCCGTGAAACAATGCGAGAGCGGGTGTAACCGTGCATGCATGCAAAGACACATACCATTAACATACAATTTCGGCGACATCTGTCACGGTAAATGCCTAATTGTGTGAGACATTGGCGCGCCAGGTGTCGTCATAATTTGAATTTCAACCCGTTATGTACGCTGGATTCATTTCATCGTAATCCTAGCGTTTACTAGCATATCATATTTCCCACTCTCGCTCTCTTTTCTCCTCATCTCTATCTCGCACTTTCTCTCTCTCTCTCTCTCTCTCTCTCTCTCTCTCTCTCTCATTCTCCCTCTTCGTGTAGAATCATCTGTCGCAATAGATTTAAAAACTGTACATGTGTTCAAGAAGGAATAAACATGAAGATATCGGTCGCACTGAATGCATGGCGTTAGACTTTGTCAAGTCAACTCAACTAGAAATGATTTTATGAGAATGACTCTCATCACTCAATCTTTATTCCTCCCCTCTATCTATCTCTCCCTCTCTCTCTATCTATCTATCTATCTCTCCATCTATCTATCTCTTTTCTTGGTTGGATGGATCACAAGCGATGGCTGATTTTTGCAGATATCGTAAACCAATCGGGAGACTGGGGGGTCCTCGCGCGCGGAATAAATCAGAATTGACATGCAATCCTTACGATAAAACGGTCATCAATTCAGCCACAGTCACGTGACTGCCGAGTGAGACCTGTCCAGCCTGCTCTCCTATCACGTACAGCTCGATCCTCTTCTCATTCTTCTTCCTCCTCTCCATTTGCACTATCTATCTCTCCTCTCCCCTCTCCTTTCTCTGCTCATCTCTCAAGCAGGTTGGTTCCCGTATGTAAGTGTCCCGATTATTGGCACGGATGCATTACCTGTGAGCTCCGTGTCGGAGCTCAGAGATGTGGAATACTAAAGACTACGGAATTGATAGATTTATAGATATGACTATTAGCTGCCTATATATTTGGCTTCCTCCCCCTCCTCTCTCTCTGTAGCTAAATATGTAATATTATATATATATATATATATATATATATATATATATATATATATATATATGTGTGTGTGTGTGTGTGTGTGTGTGTGTGTGCGTGCGTGCGTGCTCGTGTGTACATAATTCTTTATCTTTTTGATTGATTCCCTTATTTCTCGTATATGTATGTATTTCATATGGGGTTTTCATCATGATATCCTACGGGTGTGCTGAATTCTATATAAAAGGTGGTCATTTGTAGCTGTGTAGTGATATGTCTGTTATTTAGAATGTCGACATAAACAACTGAAAGTATTTTGCCAAATGAGTTAAAATGAATCCAATAATTCAACATTATTCATAACGATTCCGTTCAATCCGTATTGAGCGAAATAGTGATATCTCATATGAGAATGCATAAGGATTGAAAAAAAAACCCGCAAAACAAAACAGACATCGATAGCCAAAAGCGGGGTTAAATTTCTTGACAAGTGCATTCTGTATCGAAAATGGCATTGTCGGTACTGCCACGATGTAATAGCATCGTAGAAGTGCGCACAAAATGATACATGCGATAGAGACAGTGTGTAGACCATTGTCGTATTGTGTCGTCATTAAAGCCCATTCCCATGGGGGAGGGGGCGGTGTGTGTGTGTGTGTGTGGGGGGGGGGGGGAGCCGGGAAAGTTGTGTCGTGGGAGTGGAGGCTATATTTCCAAGTAATTCCTCGGCCCATCATGATTGCAAAATTCATCTTTAATAATCACGTCGCGTGGGTGGGAATTTCTCAGTTCCCGGAAGATCTCTACGGTATGTGTTTTTATGTCGAAATTCGCCCAGTTTGTTGAATAGCGGATACATATTGTAAAGCTCATGATAGTTTCTAAGGAAATTAACGGTACCGTATATTGTAATGCAGTTTGCTACCTCTTTTCTACAAAGCAGTAGCTTCGTAGAATACCACCTGCCTAATATCTATTTCTTCCTACTTATTTTTTTTAAATTCTACCAGATCATACCTATAAAGAAATATACATAAATGTTTTATTTCCACTAAAATGACCCATTGTCTGTGCAGTTGATATGGAGGTATTTATTGAATTTCGTTTTCTTTTCCCCTTCAAATATTTTTATGTCATCTCGTAGTCGGCAAACAAAAAATGTAAATTTACGATTGAACATGAAGTAAATGTTTCGACGCTGCAAATCATGCATTAAACTTGGATGTTTCCTTCACCCTGTGATTTGTTTGTTATTTCCTTTTTGAGACCAACCCCCACCTTTAAAGATTAAAGATGTTGAATTCAAAGTCAATGACAGGTTTATCCAACGAAATATTGAAAGTGATTTGTCATGGAGTCTTACCCCCAAATGTTAAAGGGTTACTTCACAGGTCGTAGATGACGTCACATCTCGTTAATGACTGTACAGTAAATCAAAGTATGGCCTCAACCCAATCGAATATGCATGTGCGTGAAATTGACTCACACACAAAACGCGAAATGGCCGGCGATCGACATAACGCTCGCTGAAGTCAAAACAAAAACGAAGAAAACCACGTTCCCTTGATCCGTCGAACACCTCTTTCTTTTTACACCTAAGGTCGTGATTCTGAGTCATCATAACGGGTGGTGTCAATACTTTATTACCAGCTAGCCAATGGCAGCATCACAATTTGCCGTTTACAGACCCGTACAAAATATATAATGCGACTTGAATGGAATTTACTGAAACGTCTCTTAAAATAAGCATCAAACTTATATCGACTGTCATCTGTTAACAAACATAGCAACGCCCCTTATGTTTCAGTTTATGTCCCAATCTGCCTTTTTGAAATGCCGCCAACACAGTCAGGGTTGGAAAATGGGACTGCACTGAATTACATATTCAAGTATAGCAGAACTTAATTCTACGTCAGACAGTTAGAATACTAAATTTGTTAGTTCGTTTGTGAATTGGAACCATATCTTTTCTCAAGATTCTTTTACAAGCGAGATATCCGTGATCAAATCATTTGCTTCACATATATCTGCTATGGCGTTATTACCATTATATAATCATGTCATTGTAGAAGTATGATTGAAAATGATACTTAACTATGTCTCTCAGTTAATTCTATTAGCCATCTGATAAAGTCATGGTGGTTATGATTGAATTTTTGGATGTCTACGAATGGCTTTCCATACATACATATATACATGCTACTCAGTTTTGACTGCAGGTCGAACAGAGATCTTATAGTTGCACCGGCTTTTGAAATTAATGATCTTTGTATTCACCGTGATCAGTGGCAATTCTATAAAGATTGTCATTGATATACTGTGGAGCGAACGTTTTTTGTTTTTGTTTTTTGTTTTTGTTTTTTATTTTGGTTTTTTTTTTGGGGGGTGGTTTGTTTGTTTGTTTGTTTGTTTGTTTGTTTTTTTGGTAATTGTCGAATTAAGATAAGGTTGTCGAATGAAGATAAGATGAGAGGTAGTATTGAGGAAACTACCGAGATAACGCTTCCGTCTTGTTTTATAAAAGCCAGTCATAACTATCCTGCAATTGGCGGAATGATTATGATTTAGTGCGGAGAAGATGGCATATGGGGAGGATCTTTTTGTAGAATGCATCAACTGTTAGTTGGAATCAAAATGCCACAGTAGAATTTGCGTGTCCTGGGGAGTTCCAAAAGCGATTAGCGAACAAAGCGCCGATCCCTTTCGGCGATGATGATGTAGGAAGAGGGTGAATTCGTACAGTATATGATACGTGGCTGGAAAGTTATGAATTATTCATCGAGCCGGCGCCAGTCATTAGCATAAGATGCATGCGTGGACTCTACGTCCAGTATACCCTCTTCCCAAATTAGCGCCACTTGTATACCTTTCAGCGACGTATTGTAGGGCCTACCGTTATCCGTGTAATAGTTTCAAAAGTCGAAAGGTGACCCAGAAAAGGCCTCGGTGGAGAGCTTTTTCTCCCATTTTGCTCCTCGGAATATTAGTACCCCGCGCCCCCGTAGGATGCAGGGTTTATTATACACGGCTCGAGTGCCTGCTGCCTCTCTCATGTCACATCCCCTCTCGCTCGTAGCTTTCCGCGCGGAAAGCTCGCTACTTTCCACCCCCTTGTCGCCTCATCAGCTTCTCCACCGCCACTGTGCTCTTCTCCCCCCCCCCCCCCCGCCTTTTCTCCATCTATCGTTTACTTCCCCCCCCCCCCTTTAATCGTAATATTCTGTTAATCATCTTTCGTATTGTATCTATACTTATATCCAGCAGCTTGTTGTCATTGTATCGGTTGACACGCATCAAAATTTATGTGTGTCATCGATTGAGTGTGCTCGTAATCATGATTTTATTAAAATCACACTGGTTGCACTCAGTGTTTAACGTATGTGCGGTTTTCTTCTTCCTTTCTAGGTTGTCCCCATTACATTAGCTCCATCAATCGTATTCTTCGCGTGTTTGCTCATGCTTTAACCCACATGCAACTTGTGTCTTATGTGAAATAGACCAGTATATTTACATTTTCTTGATGTTTGTTAAGTATTTATTTCTGTTCTTATGTTTGCTATCTGTCTACAGGTCTCTCTTAAAAGTCGCATGTATACGGATATATTTTGTAGGCAGGTAGATAGTTCATCAGATAGATAAGAAGAGATGTTAGTATACATCTCTTGTTCAATATTCCTCTGTCTCCTTCCTATCTTTCTTTCTCTTCATCCATCTGCTCTTTTTGTCTACCATTCTCTCTTTCTTCCACATCGAGCGATAATCAAATGGCCGTCACGGACGAATGTACCGGGAGTTTCTCTTCGTGAAATATTAATGAGGTGAAAAGGGTAGAGAGTGAGGAGGGTGATATAAAATGAGCCCTGCCTGTAAAGGTGAGTCGAATGGAAGTCTCTGGTTACCTTCCCCAAGAGACATACTCTCGTCGTTTCATTTCAGGTCCCGAGACTGTGTACGCCTATGCACATTTTAACGAAGTGGAATAAACTGGTCCAGAAGGCCACAAAAAAAGGAAACGTACGCACTCACAGACACACATACACATCACATACACACATATTCACATACGTACAAACCCTCCGAAAACCCGAATTTGAAAAACTGGTCTGTTCATCTAACGTCATTTTGAACAGATAGTAGAGTATTAATCCCTCGATTTTTACCGACAAAGGATAACAGAGCTACTTTATGAACAGAACACAAATAACTTGTAAATGACGTTAACTTCTGATTTTTGGAAACCTGTGAGAGTCGGTAAAAATAACGATCAATTTTTATTCAACTTTATATCGAACAACTGGACAGCTAATAGCTGAAGACACTGACTTCTTCGTATATAGGTCAGGAACAATAAATATTCATACTTTGTGCAAATTAAGATGGTACAAGCATTGTATCCACGTCGTGCTGGGTATGAATTTCACGCAGCAAGATAGCGTGAAGCGAAAAGAATAAAACATATTATCATGCCTGTAACAACGATATCTGTCCAAATCTGACGGCTTGTGTTATCCTGGGCGTGGTGTTTTCTTATTTTCGTGTCAGAGGCTTGCAAAGAGAAGCATCGTTTGGGGTCACGAGGTCAAAAAAATAGAAAATAAACTGTAAAATGTCATCACTTGCGTGATCATGCTCAGAATGGTGATGATGGAAAATCTGAACGAACGAGATGAGACAGAAATTGTTCCTGGCTGCATTTTATTGATTCGTTTCATTTCCACGAATGGAGAGGTCGTGACTCCGCACCCTCATGAGAAATCTTTTTCTTCCAATCACCCCTCTGCGCCCCCGTTTCCCGTTCCCGCTCCTCCTTTCTTCTCGTCCACTGCCCCTTCCCCGACCCCAATCCTACCCTGTTAAGGTCCGACCGAAATGTAATTTCCAGTTCAATACGCCAATGTCATTTTCTTGCGGCACCCTCCCCCTCCCCCCACAAAAAGGGAGACTTCAGACAAGGAAAAAAGGACTCTAAGAACACACCTGTTTCTTATCTAATCAACGTGTTACCAGTTTATCGGAGCAAACTCCCCCGAGTCCAAGCTTTGCAGGAGAACGATTATCACACTTGAGCTTGCGAGCAATGTTAGATTGACAAACTCAAAGAAAGAAAAAAAAGCACAGGAATAAAAAGAGATGTAATCAGAGGAAGGCATTCAATCTTGTTTGGCAGACCAATTCGGATTGATGGTGTATCTAATTTCACTTGTGAGAGTAATTCGTCCTATCCCACCAAGTCCCTTTGTTAATATGTTTTCTTCTTATATCTTATATATTTCTCTCCCTCTCTTTTATCTCTCTCTCTCTATGCCTCTATCAGTGTTAGACTTTACGTCAAGGGAGTGGATTGATGTCATAATTTACGCACAGGTTTTCCACTCTTAATCCATCCTCTAGATTATCATCTTCGCCTTAACTCATCCTGCTATGTCCGAAGCGAGGCCGTGTATATGTGTATGTATATGTAATATATCGAATGGTTTATTTAAGCGGGTGAGCTCCAATCGAATTCGCTCTATATAGACGAGCGAGCTCTGTGAAGGCCGAAAAAATGTAGCGGAGCGGAACTGTTCGGAAGGACGCGTAGTCCGCTACTATGTAATGAATGAGATTATTAGATGGAGCCACTGCACGTGACAAATAGCTCCGCCCTTTTGGAGCACCCCTTGCGCTGAAGAGATCGGCCGCTATCCCTCGTGCATCATGGCGGATGATTCAAGGAGGTCCCACGGGGGAGATATTTTTTCTTCTTTATTATTATCATTAACTTTATACAGAAGGCTCACACACTTTACAGCATACAGAGAAGGTAATGACTGACAAAGTCCTTTTATGAACTCTAATTCTTAGTCTTTTATTGAGTTTTTACCGTTTATTTTTAGCAATGATCGATGAAAAAATATACATAATGTGACTCCGTCATATGCAGTTTTATGTTTATTCACCAAGGGTTTTATCAATTACAGATGCCTAGGTATTGATCACCTGACTTGAGCCAATAGGAATCAAGTCTACTGTATTCTGACAATATTTGTTGTTTCATCTTGTTATGCAATGATATATTCGACGCAAATACTGCATGAATGAATATAAGGATACCTCAAGTATTACAGTGGAAAAGCTATAATGACATCATTTTAGATTAAGCTGAAAGGAAAACGTGAGAAATGGAAAATGGAGAGTAATTTAACTAAAACTTAAGTACACGTATTATACAGACAAAACATGTGCGCAAACTTGCCATTTTTTTTTTAAACAAACTTGCCATTACTTCGTTATCGTCACCACCTTTGATCTATACTAACGATAAAAATCTATGCATATGTATTTTTCCATGTTCCAATCTATGACCATACTGTTTGTAACCGTGCCATCTATGCGTCACATTATGTATTAGGCCTGCTCAGTTACCACAAAGACACGTAATACCACACTTATAGATAGGAGTCGCTTTTGGCATGAATAAGGTGATAATGATTGTATTTTGCATTCATACTTTACTGTTCTTGCACTCTGACTCTGCTGTATTGCAAACTTACTTCCGTCCGTTATACAATGTATCAACTTGTCGTTTATTGGCGCATTTTGCGACTTAACGCAAAAAAGCTCATCTGCAACAGACGATCTGCACGTTTTTATTACTCAACAACCAAAATAGTTCTTTCCTCTTCATTTGCCTATGGAGAGAGAAAAATGCATAATACAATTTTCTTTTTCACTTTAAAAAGAAAACGGCGACAAGACTCTGAATGAAATTATGCTTGTCATCGGTGGTGCATGAAGTCTTAATGCGCTGTAAACCTTGAATCATATCACGCGCATTTGTGTTTGCTGTTTCGAGAAATTCACCAATGACACAGTACAGAGTAGAAGTCTGCATTTCAATGCATCTATCACCCCCTCTCCCACCCCACCACACCCTTTCTTTGCGTCACCAATTTACACTGCCACGAGCAATGAAGCGTGCCCATGGAATTTGCCCAAGACGATCAAATTGGCCACGTTTTCCTTTCGCAATCTGCCAGCAATAACCCAAAAGGCAGCCATGATAATCTGGCCGCTGCACTACGTTCCTCTTTCCACACGAAGTAGGTCGATAGTGATCTGCACTGCACAGCGTCCGATGGGACGGTCTCGAAACGTTACAGAGCACGCTTCCTCTGACGCAAGTTATGGGACGAATAGAAGTGAGCCACAAACACCCTTCTCAAAAAACTCGTATTTTCGTCTCCCCGGACGATCAGAAGCAGAAACTTAAGGCTATATGACGCAATTTTGCCCAGCCTCACAGCGTTTGCGTGTACCTTTCGGTTTAACTTTACAACATCCCGCAGGCCTCAAGGCTGTTCTAAATGTATCAAGAGGAGTCAGGCCAAATACAAAGTAGTGATCGATTCCTTATGTTATGATACCAATCATACATATGCCCTAAAGATAGCTCAGTTTTGGACGAGCGATAGAGTTCAGCCACATTTTCTTCCATATACATTATTATTACTGCTGATTAATTGTATCATCGTCCCTAAATGTCAGAGATAAATACGAACATAATCCAATATACAATATATTGATAGTTTCACGTTACAATACAACGCACCCAATATCGCTGATAGAAAGGAACAATGAGGTTCGAGTCTGTTAGATATTATTTCAGACATAATGTTACATTTTAGGAAAATGATTTCATCACTCCAGAACCCATACCATCCTCTTTATTCTTCTAAATCCTCCACTTCTAGCTGACAACACCTTATTACTAGGCAGGATATGGGATTTATTATGCTTGTATTCTTAACATGAGAATACAGCCAACACTAATCATTGTAAATGAGAGTACTGTATGTGATAGGTAACAAATCTGCACAGCTACGTGATGAACAGTACAGTTACTCTACACATTTCTTTACACAGAAAAAAAAGTAGCAACTAGATTCTGCACATGATACAGACTTGGGCTTCATGTACGATTTTGAGATAAAGAATAGGAGATAGTGAGTGTGTACTTGTGTGTGTGTATGTCTTTCTGTCTATCTGTGTCTATGTGTGGTTGTGTGTGAATGCGTGCATGTACATGTGTGTCTTAATTAGTCACTGCCTGCCCTATTGAACGAACACAAATTATTATTTAGAAATTATTTTTAAACTATCATCGAGTCCTGTACACAATGTTTAGTTCGTTGAATAAACTCCAAAAAGAGTGTCATATATTTGTCGGCCAATCAAAGCCCATATAAATTATATGTCTTTTGAAACTTTTAATATCTACATAAAATCTTTTTGTCCTCATCGCTCAATTATCTTTGGAATATGTTCCATTACCTTACTCTTTCCGAATTCTCAGATTTCTAGTTTTATGTTTCCATTATTATCTTTCCGCTTACAGCGCTCATGTTGCGCGTTACAGAAAATCTGTATTATTATTATTCCTTTTATTGACTAAACTCAGCAGGGCTAATGCAAACATGTGACGCATTCATTTTGATAGCGACATTAGCAATAAAGAATGACGCCAAGTAACCCTGGCGAGAAAATATTTCTGAGACTTGGAGAGAAAAAAAGATATAAAGAGATCTAAAAAGCATTTTCGTATATTGTTTCCTCAGTGGGATACGTGCCTTGCATCATTTGTATTTCTTCATATTTGTGTATTTGTGTATGACTGTATGTCTGTAGGCATTTTCTTCCACGCTATGTTATTTTGTGCGTATTCCCGTGAGCCTAGACAACATCCGGTCGGCCCCATGGCAAAATGCTAACAAATGTAATGCATCTTCGTCTTTCCTCTCTTGTGAATGTTAATGATATTGCATTGCAGGGGAAACTTGATTCTTCTATATTTTGATTATTTGTCATTGTCATCGTTTGTCCCTCAATTCTTTTCTTTTCCATTCTTTGTTTTTTTTAAAGCCGCCAGTTTCTTTTTTTCACTCTTTCGTTGCTTGGCTGGTTTTCTGCAATAGATGCTTGGCGACTCTTTTTATTTACGGAAGCTAAATAAGCAGTGAATAGCTGCATCACACTAGGACAGCGGAAGGGTAGGGCGGATTTACTGCATGCGCTAATCCACCACGCTTGCTGGGAAACGTTCAGTTTGAATCTTAATTGCACTTGATTTTCAATGTCACCCCCCAACCCCCCCTCCAAAAAAAAAAAGTTTACGAAACATCTTCTTTTGCCAACAGGACGGGAAGGAGGCAAAGGTGAAGGAAAAAACCCAGCAGGTATAATAGGGACAAGAAGAAAATTAATGTTAAAGTACAGGGTGACAAATTTGATGATAAAAGAAAGCAAAATGATGATAAGGAGAATTGAAATGATAATGCCGCGTACATGAAAGGCAAGAACGGTAGGGTTACATCATGCGAATAATTATATTTCTTTTCTTGTATAATGCCAAGATTAAAGGTCACAAACTAATAAGTTGCACTTTACATTAACGAACGACGTTCCCTATTTCAATAACAAGCAGTCGTTCCAAAGAAACCGATGCGCAATTTATGTCGCTAAATCCTGCATCTCTTCCTCCCTCTCTCACTATCTCTCTCTTTCTCTATCTTTCACACACCCACCACCCCCCCACACACACACACACAACTGTTGCGCACCATACCAATGATGTGATATACATGTGTCTCTGTAACATCATGCAACCTGGCTTGATATAGAGGGAGACTCTCAAACAGTTTCTATAGAAACGCGACAGATCAAAGTAATTGTTTTAAACTGCCGTCGACTTTCCGCCCATCAGTAACACTAAATTCAGACGATGCGTTCTGCTAATCTGTCATGAAGATGTACGGAGGTATTCTGTTGGTTTAGCGAGATGATAACTCCTGCATATGCGCAGGCATGCCAGGTCTATTGGTACAAGCAATAATGCATTTTGTTGTATGTTTGTGTTTTGCGTTTCTTTGAGATGGACTTTGTATGACCCGTTATCAGAGACCAAAATACAGACGCCTTACTGCGAAACGAAAGTGCGTCAATGTGGATTAGGGCAGACTCGTTAGGGCGTATATGCATTGTTCATCTTGTCGTTAACACATGGCGTAACAATTTGGCGCGCACACACACACACATCTGTTTTTAGTGTATAAGTCACAAAATGCATTTCTTCCTTCTGTGCGATTAGTAAAGTTCATGGTCAAAGATGTAGGCCTTGTAATATCAACAAGCCAAGGTTTTGTGACAGCCAGCTAATACAGTGTCTGAAGACTGCGCATGTCATAAATGTGATACAACCCATTTCAAAGGGTTGTCAATTTTGTCTTTGTTTTTTTTCCTCTCTCTCTTTTACTTGGTTCTTGTGCCTTGTCTGCCGTTTGACATTAGCCAATCATGATGGTCCGCCATAATGATTTAGAGCTTTATTGATATGTAAGCCATAAAAGGAGAAACTTTTACCGCACGGTTCTGAGGAAGGGCCTATCAACGAAGCAGCCGTGGAGATGAGCAGGGAGGGCGTAATCGTAAATTAGGATCCCCTCTTTCTTTTTTTCCCTTCAGTTGTGCTTTGCTCCGAGCTTGATTCCCGATTAACGTTCATTTCACGAGCGTCTAATGCTCCGTCGGCACGGGACGGTTCGCCAATAACCCCGCCGAAGATATCTACCCAGTGATTTACAGTCATAAAAACGTAATCTTATCTCGTCTGCTTACATTGCACTCTTTCCAAGGCCTGTGTATATTTGCACTCTCACGTAACTTCCCTTCCCCCCGGTGCACATACGCCCAGTCTTGTTCATCTCCCGTCTTCAGTGTTGTCATACCAAATCATTCTTGGTGCCTCTAAGTCTCAGAATGAAGAGTGGACGAATCTCCCCCCTCCATCTCTCTCTCTCTCTCTCTCTCTCTCTATCAGTTTCAAAATCTGCGAAGAACCCACCGTTTTCGAGTCATTTCGATCCAATCAAGGGTTTTTGATTTGTTTGGTGTGAGCGCGCGTTCCCCCCATCGAGTCAAATTTTAAACCTGTCGAGTTTGCGGACATTCTGGTCTGAACCAGTCCCATCTACGGCTGCCACCGTGAATTTCAATATCGCTGTTCATCCGGATTGATTTAAAATGGTACATACCCATTTTATCCACACCCCTGTTGAAACCACGACTCTGTAGTCTTCAGCTTTGCCCCCCTTCCTATAAAAGAAAAAAAAAAGCATTCGATTTTGAACGATTTGTTACCAATCACATCGTTTACTGTTTATCAACTGAAAATGTACAACAACGTGTAAGTTGTGCTTTATTCCGAGACATGACTTGCTTGCAATGCGCCTCAATCTTCACCGTGTCATAAAGAGAAGACTCGGAAGAGTGCCATCATATGTGAGATTTGCTTCCTTCGACCTTACCCCTCCCCGCATTATTGCTATCTAAGGAAGATGTGAACTTTCCCATTCTCATTGAATTTAATTGCAATCCATCTACGGATCCATTTATGATTCCTGTTTGTTAGAGACATTTGATATTCTTCAGGTACTGCGGTGTTATTTTCACAGCTGTATTTTTTTCACATTGTTCAACTAGTTCTTCTCCTGTATACACTTGAACTTTGCCCCCCCCCCAAAAAAAAAAAAATATATATATATATAAAAAACACTGTTCCTACGATATGAATCGAATGCCTCCAATACAAACCAAAACAAAACAATATCTACAACATAAAGGCCATTAACATTGTGTTACATACAATCACTCTTAAGTAATGTTCCAGTTTTTTGTTTTTATCTGATGTCTGTCATCTCGCTTTCACACTACAATCATTTTTGCTGTGGCCCCACCGCATTACACGTTTCCATGCGTACGGATTCCAGCAACAAAAATTCAACAGAGCCATGTATTAAGAGAAAAGGCCAGGATACTGGTAACCATTTCCGGACTGAAACCTATCATCTTTGTTAAGTGTTTTCCTTTCATTTCAATCGCTTTTTACATGTATTTGCTAATTTTTTGATAAAGCCATGTTTTCTTTTTGTATGATTTTTTTCCAAGAGTTCAAAACTTGAAGATGTTTTCCTTGACTGCATCCTTTTTCGCCCCTCACTCCATTCGAGTACTTCATCCTGGCGACCATCATAGCCAACTGCGTGGTGTTAGCGCTGGACACTCACCTTCCAGAGAAGGACAAGACACCACGCTCACAGGCACTGGTGAGTTACATACGTCAGGTCACGTGCTTGTTCGTACTCTGTCGTCACAATAGGGCAACCTGTTCGCGTCGGCCATTTCGTAGATATATTCCGCACATGAGCAGATAAAGGTCGTTTGGGGATAAACGACATAACACAGAGTTGTAGCGAGTAATAACGCGAACTGTTTGGCAGTAACTTTTCGTTGCAGTTACTTTTCGTCTAACAAACAATAAAACAAGTTGGATTTATTACGCATATTGGTGATATAACTATACACCTTTCGATGTTTCAAATACTATACATCTTTCGATGTATAGTATACATCTTTCGATGTTACAAAATTTGGACCATTATTGCCATCGCTAATTGAGAATTGTTCTATTAAGATGATAGGTTTGAACGGGTTAGTATGCATGGTGCCTTCCATTTCAGCGTGGTTTAGGCGAATGGGATGGAAAGACGACAATTCAACCGCAGCCGGCTGTTGTGATTCAGACCGACCGGATATTATCGCGCCTGTTATTTTGCGCGTTTCTTTTAGTTACCACCTGCTGAAAAAAAAAAAAAAATACACGCCTCGTAGTGATCACAGATGTTTTATGCATTTTGGAACATGCTAGTCATCGAGTTCGCAGGCCAAAAGCCGGCGCGTAATTACAATGGGCATGTATGTCTGAATCGACCAATATATAAAACATTGATAAGTGTGAGAGGTTTTTGGTTTGTTTGGTGTTTTGTTTTTGTTTTGTTTTTTGAGGGGGAGGGAATGTTCTCCACGCTCTAGACGCAGTTCACCGCGATCAGTAAAATCAGCATTGTGTAAGCTGGTTTTCTTTAGAATACTGTGCATACAGGATACACTTTCATATGCAGATTTCGATGTCTGTCGCCGCCGCACGCGTTCAATTACGCTCAAAGTACATCCCAGGTCCGTGTCTGGGAGAGCATTCGCAACAGTTGCAACATACAGTGATCACGTGACAATGATCACAACAGCTGGACGATAACCAATCAGCTGTGAGCATCATTCTTGTTGCTATGACTGCTTCAATCTTGGTAACATTTTGATAAACTGTAAGATTCCCTGTGAGACAACAGCTTGGTCGGAATCGATTGTAGTCAAACTGTCTCTCACAATGATCCGTTTCTTCGTATGTTGCACAGTATGGCTGAATAATAGTTGTTCATGAAGCTGTTTGTCAAGCATCGTTTCCATTGTTTTCTTTAACAAAAAATTATACCATTATACCATTATAACATTATACCAACACGGAAATTCACAAAACGAGCGAAGTATTTCAGGGGCGGGCCAGAAATTCCGTAAAAGAGGAGGGACGCAAACAATATTTCTGGTGCTACTTCCGGGTTACACTTTTGTTTTCTTTTTATTTCTTTTGTTTTAGCGACAAATAAAGAGGGGGGGGGCGCCCGGTGCGCCCCCTCTGGATCCGCCACTGGGATTAGCATTAATCATGTCTACACCTATCCAAAAACTTGAAGTTATACTAACTACGAGCGTAAAAATTCCTTCCCTAACCACGACAAAACTTCGATGCCGTTCACACCTACATGCAGCTAGCAAAACCCCAAGGTAATGCTAACTACGACAGAAAATAAAGGGCGCCTAATTCGCACATACGGTTGCGCGCTATTGTGGGAAAATTGAGCGTCGTGGTTAACAGAACTCCGTTCACATTTGTCGCAGTTTTAACGCTCTGTGGGGGGGGGGGGGCATTCCCAAAACCACGATGAAACTACGACAAAACCCTAAGAAATCTTATGGTGCTGTCGTGGTGTCTTCGCCTTAAGGTTTTGTCGTGGTTTTCAAAACTATACGTGCGTCTACATCTACACTAACTTAGAGTTTAGTGCCTCGTAGTTTACAAAACCTCGTAGTTTTGAAAACCTTAAGGTAAAGGGATCTAGGTGTGAACCTCACTACTGAAGCCAAAAGTGAGCGTTGGCGCAACACGATTACAATCCAAACGCGTTATATTGGCAGCATTTTCGTGCGTTTAGGCCAGCGCTCATTAAAAGGCAACTGTTTTCGACAGTCTTTTTTTGTGAGTATAACCATGCTCTCGGTTTCGACAAAATAATGCAATCCATTGAAAAAAAAAAACTGCACTACTGCCAACCTGTACGTAGAGCGATAGCAAGAAATTGAAAATAGTGGTGGCAGTGCCTCTTACAATGCCGGAAAAAAAAAATGCAGAAACGCTTAACTTGCCAAGAATAATAGAAACTCGTGGAAAATTATGCCTTGCCCACTACAATGCCTTGGTAATGCTTTTGGTTGTTCTTGTGTGTCTTGACAACGATGACGAGGGCACACCGACGTCGTGTTCGCTTTATGAAACGGTTGCTTGTACCAGAGTTGCATCTAAAAGCCCAGTTTGATTCGTTAACTTTGTTAGAAATTTGGATGGTGTCTTGGCATTTATATGCCTTAGTTGGAAAGGAGGATTCTTAGTAATGAGGAGACATTGTTGAGCTGATGTAAACTGTGTGAGTGCCTTTATTCAACTCGTTCTTCCAGTGTGCCCTTTGCACATGGGGCATATCATGTTACATCCAGCTACAGCTGGCAGGTTAGTCTTTGCTCAGACTCATCATTGCAAAGACTTTACAAACATAATACATGTATATCAACACATCTCCCTTTCTTTAAAAGGAGATAACATTGTTATCGACTATTTACATACACATTCATGACAACCTCTCAGAGTTTACTTTAACTCTTTTGACTTTCATGCATGTGCGTTTCAAACATTCAAAAATCTTTGCTGTAGTTTCAAAACTGAGTTCTTTGAGTTCAATGATTAGAGTTCATATGCGACAACCGGGTTTCACTGCTTCTTAGTGCGCGTATTTAATCATTCGCGTATTTTAACTAAATCCTGTCTTTACATTATCATTAGAGTCCATCATGTTTCAACTATTAACTCTAACAAATTCGCGAAAAGTTCTTCTCGAGCGGTCTTACTAATTCGCGAAAAGTTCTTCATCTCTAGTTTCACTATTTACAAATCTAAGCGGATGGGAGGCTTCACGATGCGTCCACTTCGGGTAGATTTCACAGACGTCGCGTTTCGTGTAGTCTCGTCTACCATCGGGGCGTTGACGTTGTCGTCGTCGTCATCGTACCTCTGCGCTGGTTGTCGCTCGTCTTGGCCTCGTCTAGGATCAGGTCGAAGATGACGCCTATTTCTGCGACGAATCTCACCAGTCTCTGTCTGGACCAGGTACGACCGATGTGGTAGTGTTTTCTTGATGACACCACCTTGTGACCATCTGCCGGTATTCATGTCTTGGAGTTTGACATGATCTCCTACTTTCAGGTGGGGTAGGTCACGAGCATGTTTGTCGAAATGCTCCTTTTGCTTCTGTTTCTGCACTTCTTTCCTTTCCTTCACCGAGCGAGCATTGATGTGCTGGGGGTCAAGTAGTTTTTCGGCCATAGGCAGATTTGTTCTGATTCGCCTGTTGAAGAGCAGTTCTGCTGGCGATTTTCCACATTCTAGTGGTGAGCTCCTGTAGACCTGTAGAGCTCGAAGGACTTCTTGTCCGCTGTGCTTGGACTTCCGCATCAGGTTTTTGACAATCTTGACGGCATTCTCTGCTTGTCCGTTCGACTGCGGGTGATATGGACTTGTGGTCGTATGGCGAAAGTCCCATTCTGCTGTGAATTGTTGGAACTCACGACTTGAGAACTGTGGTCCATTGTCTGTGATGAGTTCACACGGAGTTCCGTGGCGGGCGAATACAGCTTTCATACTGTTGATCACTGCTCTACTTGTTGTGGTCGACAGTGAACACAGTTCTATGTACTGTGAAAAATAATCCACAATCACCAGGTACTCCTTGTTGTCCAGCGTAAGCAGATCTGCGGCCACCTTTTGCCATGGTCTATCGGGTACCATGTAAGGTTGAAGGCTCTCTTTCTGCTGTTTTGGCTGGTACATGAGGCAAGCATTGCAGTTTTGCACCATTTCTGCTACATCGTGGTTGATCCGGGGCCAGTACAGGACATCTCTTGCACGTCTCTTGCACTTTTCAATTCCCAAGTGCCCTTCGTGGATCTTTTGCAGCATCTCACGTCTCATTGTAGCTGGTACAACAATCTTACTTCCTTTGAAGATGATGCCTTGTGCCTCTGACAGTTCACTTCTGATGTTCCAGTATTCTCTGACTGAGACTGGACACTGTTGTTTTCTCTCTGGCCATCCATCTCTGATGACAGCTAAGAGTTCTTGTAGTGCTGTGTCTTTCTTTGTCTCATCTACAAACTGGCTTCGTTTGTTTGACGTGACTGGCATGTTCATCACGACAGCATCTACATAGACTTTGATGTCTTCCTCTCTCATGACATCTGGTTTTGACTCTGGGTCGACTGCTCTGGAGAGGGTATCCGCTGTGTACATGTACTTCCCTGGTGTGTATGACACTTTCAAGTCATACCTTTGAACTCTGATGAGGAGTCGCTGGATGCGAAGGGGACAGTCACACAGGGGCTTGACGAACAGGGGTATTAGCGGCTTGTGATCCGTCTCTACCTCAACCTGTCGTCCATATATGTACTGGTGAAATCTTTCACATGAGTACGTGATAGCTAGCAGTTCTTTCTCGATCTGCGCGTATCTTGTCTCTGCATCAGTCATGGCTCTAGATGCATACGCTATGGGGACCCAATCTTGGTCATGCTTCTGAAGCAACACTGCTCCGAGCCCATTCTTTGATGCATCAGCTGACAGCTTGGTTGGTTTTGCGCAGTCGTAGAAATGCAGCACTGGCTCTGTTGTCAAGGCTTTTTTCAGCTCTTGCCATGCATGTTCCTGTGCATCGGTCCACACCCACTCATTCCTTTTCTCTAAAAGGCTCCTGAGGGGCTCTGATTTGGTTGACAAGTCAGCGATGAACTTTCCTTGGTAGTTGATCATGCCGAGGAATCTCTGGACATCCTGCTTGCACTGTGGTCTTTCCATGTTCTGTATGGCTGCCACTTTCTTGGGGTCAGGCTGAACTCCTTGATCACTGATGACATCTCCGATGAATGTCAGCTTGTTAACACAGAACTCACATTTTTCTCGGTTGAGTTTCAAGTTGTTCTTTCTCGCTGTCTCTAGAACTTCTTTCAGCCTGAGGTCATGCTCTTCCTTTGTAGCTCCCCATACAATGATATCGTCCATCATTGTGTTCACTCCTGGAATATGTGCGAAGAGCTGGTGCACTATCTTGTGATACACCTCTGGAGCACTGCATATTCCGAACGGAAGTCTCAGGAATCGGTACCTTCCGAAAGGCGTGATGAAGGTACACAACCTTGAGCTTTCATCATCCAGCTGAATCTGCCAGAATCCACTGGATGCATCTAGTTTACTGAAGTACTTCGCTCCGGCAAACTGCGCGGTTATTTCAGCTCTCGACGGTAGCTGAAAATGCTCTCGCTTTACAGCGCGGTTTAGATCTCGCGGATCTAAGCAAACTCGGAGTTGGCCGGTCTTTTTCTGTACGATTACGAGAGACGACACCCATTCAGTGGGCGTATCTACGGGCTCAATGACGTTCATGCGTTCCATTTTGTCTAACTCTTCTTTGAGTTTTTCTCTCATCGGAAACGGTACTTTTCGGCATGCGTGTTGGACAGGTCTCGCATTTTCTGTCACTGTGATGTGGTGCTTACCGGGCACACATCCTAGACCTTCGAACACGTCTTCATAGTCTTCGACCGACATTTTTTCATCATGTGTGTTTTGTGCGACATTCAACACACGTCTCACCAGTTTCAACTTGTCACATGCTTGCAAACCTAGTAATGGTTGACGATTTCCGGGAGTCACTAGAAACGACATATTCTCTGTCAAATTCTTGTGCTTCACCTGTACAAAGCAACGACCTTTCACTGGAATTTCAACTCCACTGTACCCTGTCAACTTGACATTCACCGATGACAACTTTGGTTTTGGTTTCAACGTCTGATACACACTCTCTGGTAGTAGATTCGTTTGCGCGCCTGTATCTAATTTGAACAGCACTTGACGTTCATTCACCATGAGATTCACTTTCCATTCGTCACATGACTCCTGTGACTTGACGACATCAACAAGAAAACTCTCATCCTTGGAATTACTCTGTAGTTCATTTACCTGAACACGACTTTTGCAACACTTTGCGAAGTGATTCATTTTTCTACATTTTTTACACACCTTTCCTTGTGCAGGGCATGAATTCATGGCATGTCGATTGCCACACCTGCCACAAGCCTGGGAATTCTGACCTTGACTTTGACTTTGACTTTTTTGCTTCCACCTTGGAGGTTCTGATCTTTTACCGGGATTGACTGCCTTTTTCTTTTTGTTCAAAGCATCAACAGGGACTGACACATCTGCCTTTGAACCAAGCTCTTGTGCCTGAGCTCTGGTAATTTCAGCAGCACGACAAATTTGCAATGCCTTTTGAAGTGTCAAATCATCCTCTCTGAGCAAACGCTCACGCAAACCACCATCTGTGATTCCACAAATTATCTGATCTCTGATCAGACCATCAGTCAACTCTCCGAATTCACACGATTGTGCACGATTTCTCAATTCTGTGACATACTGATCAATGTTCTCACTCACACCCTGAGATCTGGTAAAGAATTTATGCCTCTCATACGTGACATTCTTCTTGGGAGTGCAATATTTCTCAAACTGTTCAAGCACTTTCTCCAACTTCATCTCATCACCCTCAGCAAATGTGAATGTGTTGTATATATCAAGGGCAGCATCACCTATCACATGCAACAACATTGATGTTTGTGCTTTATCATCTTTCCTTGACATTCCAGAAGCAACATTATACAGAGTGAATCTTTGCTTGAATCTCTTCCAATTCTCAGACAAATTACCCCTCAAATCTAGTGGTGCTGGTTGGGTTAAGTTTGCCATGTTCACTCTCTGTGCATTCACTCACATGAACAGTGTTAACAATTAGCAGAAAACTGTATCTTTTCAACAAGTTAACTTATGCTCAATCATCCAACACTTTCACGAGGTTAGTATGTTGCATCATATATGTGGCTAATCTAGGCTAAGGCCACATCACTGGCTGTAGTGTTCCCAATACCTCATGCACTGTGCAGTCTGGTCAGTTGACCTCTAGAACTTTCTGTTCCGAGCTACCACAGTACTGATGCAGGTCATTGGACACACAATACAGTCATGCACATTCAGGTATGTCATACACACACACACACACGCTGGGTTAGGGCATCTCAACACACTGCTGCTTGGCTACTGTACAGCATGCTAATGTACACATAGCTCCATGCATCCTCCACTCTTTCAAATGAAACGGTCTGGCCTGTTTCTTGCGTGGATTATTCCTTGTCCTAGTCCCTTCTGTACTTCAGAATGATGTAGACAGTTGACTGACACCATGACTTGGACAGTTGAACCACTCTGACACCATGTCTTGGCATTTATATGCCTTAGTTGGAAAGGAGGATTCTTAGTAATGAGGAGACATTGTTGAGCTGATGTAAACTGTGTGAGTGCCTTTATTCAACTCGTTCTTCCAGTGTGCCCTTTGCACATGGGGCATATCATGTTACATCCAGCTACAGCTGGCAGGTTAGTCTTTGCTCAGACTCATCATTGCAAAGACTTTACAAACATAATACATGTATATCAACACAGATGGTATTAAATGTCCTCATTGGCGTAGAAGATGTGTGAAATTCGTGACAATTTAGGTGATTATTGGCCCTTGTATATATCTAGAATGTTTCGACGTAACTTTATACTCTGACATGATTAGTCGTGTGCATGTCACTTTTGTTGTTCTTTGTTGCTTCCTGCCCGTCGTTCGATTTCAAGTGAATCGCAGAAAATAAAAGGAAAACATTTCTAAGGTTACAATCACGTCTGTTTCTTTTCCCCCATTTACTATCAAAGACCTAATCTGAAAAAATAATCTCTCTGGTTCTTCAGTGTGCGTGATCGTTTCCGTGATTATTTTTTGTTGTTGTTGTTGGAAAATGCATGGTCAATCATTGGAGTCTTGTTTACGTTTAGATTCGTTTATATTATTCTTTTTTTTTCCGACAAATTCCGTTCCGCAGGAGGAGACCGAAGTCTACTTCTTGGCGATCTTCTGCCTCGAAGCGGCGATCAAGATCATCGCCCTTGGTTTCCTACTTCACGAAGACTCCTACCTACGCAACGGTTGGAACATCATGGACTTCATAGTAGTTGTCACAGGGTAAGCAGCATGTATAGAAGGAGTATTTTGATCTTTTTCATTTTCCCTGAGTATATATCATTCATGCATCATTACAATCAGTCTGCTTACGCCACCAGTTTTACATCTAACTTGTAACTCTGGCACGAGTGTTTGTTGTATGGCGTTCGATTCATTAGAGTTTGCAACAACAGTTGCGGCGCCATGCTGGAACCGCATATTTTGTGCACGTAGGACGACGTACGTAAAGTGGTCGGAGCGATTTTTTTTTTTTTTTTTTTTTTTTTTTTTTTTAGAGGATGCGAAAACATGGCACGATCGGGTACTGATTCTACAAATCCCGTCATTAATGCTTCTCACGAGCGCTGAATGGATTTCAGTCTGACGTCATATACATATGTCAGGCGCAGATGATGTTTTCACACGTTCCAACCACTGACTATACAGCTGATATGGCAGATATGTCATGTGATCACAGGACATTGACCAGCCTGTGATTCGGATGATGCCATTTTTGTGTGTGTGTGTGTGTGTGTGTGTGTGTGTGTGTGTGTGTGTGTGTGTGTGAATAAGATCACAAGATATAGTAGATGACGTCTAACCATGAAAACATCAACATGGCTTTTTTTTTTTCAAATGCTTTTACACAAATATTCCTTGTTTTGTTATCTATTTTTTGTGAAAACTTTTCAAAGATATACCTTGTGACTGCTGAAATTATACCACCTCCCTCCACTTCCCCCCCCCCCAAAAAAAAAGACAATGCATAAACTTATCATTGAAGGTGCTGAAAGCTAATTTCACACATTCCAGGACAAGAGAATATTTTCAAGTTTTATTTATGCATATGCTATTTTTATTATGATGCAAACAGTCATAAAAACCAGCCACTTTAAAAAGCACTATATATATTTCCTTCTTAACAATGCCTTCCTCTCCACTGATGAATACATCAGTGTGCCGAGCATTTTCGCCCCTTCTCTTGACCAACCGGCCCTCCGGTCAGTCCGGGTACTGAGACCACTTAAACTGGTCTCAAACATTCCTAGTGAGTATTGGAGACCAGCTGGACTGTGCAATGTGGACATGTTGACAGTGCAATGTGATATTCTGATGTCGTATCATTAACCTACAAAATACTAACCCTTAAAGAAGGGGAGGGGGAATGAGGAGGGGGGGGGGTAGGGGAAGGAATACCACTGTTCAATAATTGTTCTTCCATTTGGCATTACAAAGGGAAAGACAAATAAAAGGTAATTGTTTAATTGTGTAAATGTATAACTTTCAATGTTAACACATGTTTTTCCTTTAATTTCAAGTTATAAGAAGCAATGAAAGATACTTGTCTTTCTTGTTTCTCTGATATTTCTGATTTAAAAGCCTTTTAGCCTTTTCTGATGTACTTGTTTTCATTAAGAATATACGCTGTATTTTGTTAGTGATGACTGAGATAACTGAACATTTAACCTTAGTTTCTGTGCTGTTATTCGTAATTTTAGTGGGTGTTCATATGAGAAGCAGTATTCGTCACATGATATGCATATGATGTTTAATTGTTGTAACATAACACTCTCTTTATTCCAAACAGGCGGAGTCATAACTGTATTGATGTAAAGAATCTTACATATTTAATCATTATTGTCACATGTTCTTGTTATATTACATGTATGTCCTGGAGTGAACTGTACTTTATGTTACAAATGGTAACTGAGTACCCCTAACAATGTTTCCCAGTATCCATAAAATTCCATCGGAAGTTGGGATATAACATCAGCTAATGTGCAATAAAGCATGATTGATTTCTGTCCGTCTGTTTGTCTGTGTGTCTCTCTTTCTGTCTCTTTTCTTCTCTCTCTCTCTCTCTCTCTCTCTCTCTCTTTATGTTGGGAGACATTAATTACTGGCATGACTGTAGACAGCATGTTTACTCTGGTCATGTTTGTGAGAGGGCGATATTATTAAAGTTTCACTGTACAATCCAGTCTACTGCTGCCTGCCATTTTGAAGAATGGCCCATTTTGAAGAATGGCCATAAAATGAGGACCACTTCCCTTCTTGTGACTCATCTAAATCCTTTCTAGTTAAGCTTTTCAAGCTGATATGATTGAACTGATGTGGGGATCTAATGAACAAAACTTCCTATAGATATCAATTTCATTACGCAATTTCTTTAGATATATATTAGGTATCTTGTTCCTGAATGACAACATGTCAAGGATTATTCAATTTCCATTTTAAACTAAAGTCCTTTTTAATTTTGCTGCCCCAGAGAATATAATGGATAATGCTGCTTGTTCCGTGAATCTTTGGTTTTAATATGATTTCACTCCTTCTCTAGATTTCGAGCAAGTTATGCAAGTTTGAATGTATGGACACACATATTTGCCCTGTTCTTGTAGAATTACATCTGTAGATATAATGCTCCATCTGAGAAGTCAAGGCTCTTAAATTGTTAAAAAATACCCAGTAAGGGAAATTCTTTAACATATTATTCACTTCTTACTTCCTCTCCCTTTCCATCCATCTGTCTGTCTGTCTGTTAGTATGTTTCTGTCTCTTTTTCTCTCCCTTGTTCTCCCTAGTACTCTAACACTTATGTCCCTGTTATGAAATATCCCAGTGATGAAATTATCCCATGATAGTGTCAATGAACTTGTATTTTTAATCCCCCTTCCCCTGTGAAAAGCAGACTACTTTTTAACCACCAACTTTGTTTCAAGGTATTCTCTATGAACTGTCATTAGATGAATCAAGTTTATATTTTGGTAAGGGTCTTTTTGGTCATTTCATGTTTTCCATAATGAGTAAATTACACTTCTTTCTCTTTGACAAAAATGCAAACGAGAAAAATGCAAAAGTGAAGTAAATATTTTGAATTTCAGTGTCTATGGAATTGTTAAAAAATGCCTGGTTTTTTTTTTCCAGTTCTTTAACAATTTGCATCTTAAGTTAGAAAAGCAAATTTTGGTTTCAACAATGATGTAAGTCAAGCAGAATTGCAATGGTGTCATTCATGATATATCTTCTTCTGTGCTTTGAGATGCATAACACAAGTTTCATAATACTACTTCATCAAAAGCATAGTTTGTAGAGAATACTTTATTCATTGATAAAACTCAAGTGATTGTTGTCTGTGTTGCCATGGTGATTGTTTTGGTCTGCATTGTTTTGATTGGTCATTTCAGTACTGTGTCCGTTGTAGAAGCCAATAACCAAAGTCAGTCCGGTGGCTTTGACCTGCGAACCCTCCGAGCTGTCAGAGTTCTCCGGCCCCTCAAACTAGTGTCTGGTATCCCAAGTAAGTCGGCATACCATTTTCTCCAAACTATCAGGCCTGTATGTCATACCCACAAAGGCAGACCTGAATCAAAACTTGGGTCATCCATATTATATATATATATATATATATATATATATATATATATATATATATATATATATATATATATATATATATATATATATATATATATATATATATATATATATATATATATATATATATATATATATATATATATATATATATATATATATATGGATACCAAGTATGAATTATCATCAGTGTACAACTAGTGTGTCAATCCATTCGCAGCATCTTTTTTATTATTACCAAGGGCGGATCCAGGAAAAATTAAAGGTGGGTGCACGCCCGCACCCCACCCCCATTTTTCTTCTTTTTATTTCTTTTGTTTTAACAAAAAATAAATAAAGAGGGGGTACGTGCCAGGTGAGCCCCCCTCTGGATCCACAACTGATTACTGTTAAACCAACCAGCAGTGAAGTACGAAGAAAATATTTGGTTGTATCTACTTTTCAAAATTATGTGATATCTGCTGACACTGTTAACCTATGAGCATATAGTTAATGCTGAAAGTTAGGATGATCTGGTGTATCTTTGAATGTTTTGTCTGAGAAAGATACAAAATTGTAAACAGCCACCAACTCACTGGAATTTCAGTTAACTTGCCACCCAGTATCAGATCTGCCTTTGTAAAGTAGAGTACAGGCCTTATTGAAAACTGGAAGAGAAGTAATACAAGCAGCATACACAATAATTCCTTGTCAGACTACCTTATGGCAATGCAAGTGCATTGATTTCGTAACTGTACATCAAGTGGTGACTCACAGAAGATGTTAATGGATGCTCTACGTTCATATTTGTGTGTACATCCACTTTGATTTGGACTCTTTGTGGCATGAATACAATTAATGTAACATGCTTAGAGCACAAAATTTAGTAACATGCATATTATGTTGTTCACAAATCAGGTCCATGATCATGCTTCTGTCCACAAGATTAGAATTCAAATTACCTTGCTTTATTTCTCTTTCATTGCATTATGTGTTTTGTGTGCACAAAACTAACATTCTTATTGAGATATAGCTTATTCCATTTCAGGAATGGTACAGTTGTAAATTTGGCAAATCGGGAAAGTTTCCATTCTTGTATCATCCTTGTTTCCAATGATAGGAATGTAAAAACCACAAGTATAATACATGAAAGGACTTACATGTATTACATTTGTTCAAAGCATATCTATGGTGTATTTGGTTGATTGAGTGCCAATAACAACTTTTGTGCCTTCTACTCCAAATGCATTGCACAATTGTAAGACTTTGTTAATGCAGTGTAGTTACAATATGAACATACAGGTTATGATAATGATATAAGGTTATTTTCAAATTTTTATTTCATTAGTTTTTTAATCTAGGAGAAGGGACAAATAAATAAAAAGTGATCATGGTATAGTTGTGGGGACACGATGATTCGCCATACATCAGCTGTGCTGTGCCTGTGGATAATTGTGTTGTTCTGATAAAGTATGATTATTCAATTGTTAATACATGTTAATTGTTTATCATGGTGTATTTTGGTATATGAAGTGGTGGTCATATTCAGTTTCTTGAAACCACAAATAGTTGATATTACACATGTACTGTTTTACCATGTAATAACAATCTTTAATCATAGTGTGTTATTGTCAAATAATACTACAGATAATAAGTGTACTGTTTTTGTTACAGAGGTATTTTTGGTCAGAGCACTTTTGTTGTCACAAATATAAACAATGAGGTCTTAGGGATCATTTTTGTTTAATCCTTTTCTTTACATGTTACACATTGAATATTATTTTCCTTTGGATGACAGTCAAATGATGGTAAAGCAATGCTATTTTGTGTGAAAATATATAACAGGAAGCATCATTTCACACACCACACCTTTATTCTTTCTTTTTCCATTTATGCACAATGGGCAGTCAAGTGTTTGCACTCTGTGGCTAAAATATATTTCCAAGGTTGATATCATTTGTCTAGTCCACTACTTCTCCTCTTCAGCTGCCTTGAATATCAACCAGCAGAGTGCATATCACTAGCCACTCACGACTCAGACAAATTCCCCCCAAAGGCTCTGCATATACTTGTTGCAGATGTTGTGCTGAGTGTTCCAAAGTCTAAGAATGTAGGAGGACATCTATTTTTTCTCTTCCCAAGTAGGAGTTATAATCCTGGAATCTCCAGAACCAAGATTAATGCCAGTTCTGCCCTCACTTCCTTAACCCATTCTCTACGGGAACAGGGTGCCCCCTGTTTTGAAGCAATGAGAATTCGAGTAATTTCGGGAGCAACAGGTTAATACTGTTTTGGGGGGAATTATGAACATGTAGAGCAAAGTAAGGGGTAATAATCAAGAGAAAATTAATATCAATGAATATTTTTAGCGCTAAATTATTGATGTGATGTTTCATTCAAAGCACATACCAAAAAACAACAACAACAGCAACAAACAAAATAAAAAAATCATAGTCGATAGATATTATTACAGCATTTCTCATGTCATTTTGTTGGGTTTGTTTCTGATGTACATACATGTAGCTCTAAACAGCCTGCACAATCAACCATCAAGAACATGAAAAAGTACAAACGACCTTTCTGATCAAGAGCAGTCGTATCAAACTATATTTTATGACAAGATCTGATGTATTCAGCATCCTCACCTGTCTCATTCTTCTTCTTCTTCATTTTTCCTGCATACCAGCCATTAGATTCAATGGAATGTGTAGCCAAGGCTCCTCGTAAAAAATGACATTAAAGTACAACGGCAAACCAAATACATGCTTGTATTGTAATTGGTACATTCTTCTTATGTCTTTCCTACAAGGAAGTAGGGATCACTTTTAACTCATTGTAATGAGTAGTACCAGCAGGTGTATTAACTTTATTGATTGAAGATCCCGTGTGAGATTTTATTTTATTTTGGCATGGTCACACACACCTCAAAAGCTCTTCTTCAGTGAGTTCTTGAAGCAAATACAAACAGTACTTTACTAAATGAGTACAGAGAGGGCAATCTACTATACTGATGGACCATTTGTGACCCTACACCACAAAACACACAAAAAGTTGCCAGACATGGATTTTTAGTTAAGAGCATATTCTAAAAGAGCAGACTTCAAGCTTTAAAATGATGTATAACTCATATCAAATTGGCTCTCTTAACCTATCTAAATATTGGAAAGAAAGCACACACTCCAGAAAAATGTGAACTGAGAAAAGAGGCTCTGAAGCACAGGATCTATTCTGGCGTTTAATCTTCACCATGCCGAGCTACCTGTGCAATGAATGGAATAAAAACAGGATGAAAACCATCGGTTAAAACCAAAATGAAGGGATTATCAGATTAAGCTGAAATTGAGCATGTTCTGTTAACACATTCTGCCCATGATAAATGCCAACTTTCAAAGCATTAGCATCATCCTTTCGAAAGTTATTGGAGTTAAAAGTGAAGAGTGTATACAGGGTTTTTTAAGAAATGAAAGGGGGACTCTAAAGACACACCTACTCACATTATTCTAAAGAGGTGTTCGAGATAAACTGCTAAAAACACACTTTCCTGTTTATTTCATGATACCAAATTTTGGCACAATGTAGAAGAAGACTTGCTCTTTCAGAAAATATAAAAAAGTCAAGATTGACCGAATTGACCCTTTTCACCTATTTTCAGTCCTCACACAAAATCAGTGCATGCAACTTTTTGTTCGTTTTGTGATGCACGGTCACATTCAGTCAACAATAGTCAAATTAATATGACATTCTGCAGGTCAGTAACTTTATAGACAAGGCCTCCAAAGAACACCAACATTTTATGGTAACAAGAGTGAGGCATAATATGCCAAGATTAAGTTGGTTTGGGCATATGCTATGGAAGAATCATTCTTTGTCGATTTGATAGCAACATTCCTGTAAACATCCCTGCAGATTCGGACTTGGTATATCCCAAGGGGTCAATGCCTGACTAAGGACCCCAAGATGTTATGCCTTGGTACTAGCTAAAACATAAATGAGCACATTAGGGGTTTAAAACATGTCGTGCAAAGTCCATTTACACCTCGTTCACATCATGTTCGATTAAATGGAGGGGAAGAAGGTCCTTAATTTTATGGTTGACTGCCTCAAAATTAATGCAACAAAGATTAAGTCTTTCTTGTCTGCTTACCTTTAAAAGTGGCTGAAATAATTTCATGCATGAGAACAGTTACATAACACATTGGGATAGGTTGTCTGTTTTGACAGGAGCAAACTCATTTTGTCATGTGCCATTAGGTGTAATGTAATGTTCAGTCAAAGTGTTGATTATTAAGCTTAACCCATTCCAACCTTGTGATCCTATACTTGTACACTTATGCCTTCTTGTGGGCTATTAAAAAAAAACACACACACATTCATCAATAAAGTGGGGCCTACATTGTCATGATGGGGGACTGGAAACAAGCAACTCCTGTTTATCTGCTATGCTACCCAGGCCTTAGGGCAAGCTTTCTGGTCATCAAAAATAACCTTGGTTGAAGAGATATCCATACAAAGTTTAATATATCAACAATTCAGTGTATCAAAGAAGGTGTCATTACATTATGCAGGCTGAGACCCACTAGTATTTCTTGTAGATATGTTTCTCTGAGTGAAATTTTTCTCTCTTTTTTTTTTTTTCGTTTTCTTTGCATTTGTTAGTTGTAGTCAGCTACATGTAGGTCAGGTAATGCATACGTGTACACAAGCAATCGTCTTGCTGTGGTGAAATGTGTTTTGAAATGTGAATATGAAGAAGACAGTTGAGACATGTGTGATATGTGGAATGTCTGTTGTAATTTCCAGGATTTACATACGACACTTGATTAGGTATTAAGTAGCATTTCTAAATGATAAATAGATTCAGATTTTAACCCTTTCGTTTTGTGATGCGTGGTTCTTTCCTTCCTTGCCCCCCCCCCCCCCCCCCTCGTTCAGGTCTCCAAGTTGTGCTGAAATCCATTATCCGTGCCATGGCCCCCCTGTTGCAGATTGCACTCCTCATCCTCTTTGTAATCATCATCTTCTCCATCACTGGGATGGAGTTCTTCATGGGCAAATTCCACAAAGCTTGCTTCATCAACGGTACGTCACATCATCATTTTTTGTTTTCTCTCTCTCTCTCTCACTCTCAAGGCAGAACAGTGACTTGCACCCATTTTGATACATAAAATTGGGCGCAGGAGCACTGCCCCTTTGAGTTTGTAGAGACCCCACCTGCTCAGGCCACACATGAAGCGGCTGAGAGAGGTATAATCACCAGGGTAACCAGGGGCAGAGCCAGGCATTCTGTAAAGGTGCCTTTACAGAAATTAAAGAGGAGTGCCAGAGCCCCCCTTCCCTCATTTTCTATAATAAAGAGGGGACGCGAGCCCGATGCGCCCCCCCCCCCCCCCCCTGGATCCGCCACTGGTAACTTTTACGAGTGTGGGAAATTCGAACGTCTTAAAATTGCGTTGAAATGTGGTAAGCTTAGAAAAGAATGGTACTGTGACATCATTGGTATCTCCATCCCCTTTTTCTCATCCTCTCTCTCTCTCTCCGATGTGACTACAGGATCAAGTCCTAAAGAATTTGCAGAGGATCCAGATGTGTGCGGAGACCGCCAGTGCCCTGAGGGCGCCGTTTGTGAGGAATACTGGGATGGACCAAATTTTGGAATAACGAACTTTGACAACATGCTGTTTGCCATGTTGACTGTATTCCAATGCATTACCATGGAGGGATGGACAGACATCATGTACAACGTAAGTTGGTTCCTTTAACCCGTTGAAGACGAGTCCAGAGTACACTTAGGACAGGTGTGTATAGGAAATGTGTGTTGTAGTAAAATCGGCCTGTTCTCATGGGGTTCATGCTCTCATGTTGCACCAGCATCTGAAAATGCTCAGAAAATGTGGACAAACAGGTTGGCAGTATAGGAGAATGGAAATGTCATACTGGTACAATACCAAAGAGTGATCTCATAGCCATTCACCACCATCGCCGTGGAAACTGGTTCTTAACAAATGTCTGTGTACGCAGTGGCTGCTAACCGTGCTGGTACCCGCTTTTAGCACTTTCTGTTCAAAGCCTAATGCAAGGATACCTTGTTTGGAACCAGTGCTAAGATATAACAACAAACTGTATGACATCATTACCTCAGTACCGTTGGTCCTCTATTCTTCTTCTTCTTCTTCATCTTCTTCCACTCAGTTTTTGGTTTTCAGAGTAAAATGAAGTAAACAGAGTGGAAGATTGAATTTCCTCATAATTGGACATTGATAAGAATGATAGAAAAGAGATAGATTTGTTTATATTTCCAAATTTAATATAATTGTTTTCTCTACCCCTTTGAGGAGGAGTCCCAAGTCTACTCGGGCAATCATCTCTGGGAAATGGGTGTTGTACGAAAATCAAACTGTCCTCATCGGGTTCAGGATCAGGCCTTTTAGAGTGTTATTAGATGCTTCTGCTTCTGCTACATACATTCAATGTGTGGAATCCATTTGTACAAGTTAGTCGCATACTATTTTGTATAGTGCTTGGACAATAAGTTATGGTTTAGTAAAAAAAAAATATATATATATATATATAGTCATATCTCCATATATTTTAGGCTTTATTGCAAAAATTTTATATGGTAGGATGTTTTGTGATACAATTGACCTATACATATGCATTAAAAGTGATATCTTGAACATTTTTAAAATCACTGCTCCCAAAGGTGACCAGGATCTTTAAATGATCAATCTCAGTCGAGTAATTGCAGAGTTCTCTACAGTTTGATAAAGTGATGACAAACTGCACAAAAAGTGGTCTTTGCTCAAAGCCCCTCCTTGCTTGTAAAATAGGTCAAGTGGTGGATAATAATTATACAAATGGTGCAAAGGACAGAGTGAATAGGTGAGAATTTGGTGCACGAGTTGAAAGTTTGGAATTCTTTAAACCCATGAGTGCAACAAGTTTATTTTAGACTGTTTCTAAAGTTAAATGAGAGCATTCATTCTCACTGATCCATGAAATAGGCCTGTGCATCATTTGTTTTATAAAATGGGCTCATAAATTCATGAAATTCAACCCTTTTTCCCCATCATTGGTCTGGTACACCTACAGCACTATGCAAGGCTTGAGCCATGCTTTCGGATTTTAATGGACGCATGGCTCAGTGTGGATCAGTACAAATGAATGCATGATAATTGACCAGTCAGATTGCTCAGATTCTAAAGCCCATTTTATAATTGAATCTAAATAGAATTACATTTTTTTTTAGCCTGAAGAGATGTCAAGATAATACTTTGTAATCAATACCAACCATTGTAAGAGTAGGACAGAATCTACATAGTGAACATTGCATAAGCAATTATGTACTGTCTGTTTGTTTGAATTGATGTATAATTTTCACTGTGTATCTTGACACAAGTATTTAGATACTCCTACAAATGGAGTATTAATTCAATAGGTGTATTTTTGTGTTACTCTTTGCTGGAGGTTGGTCATGTTTATGGTAGTTTCTTTGTGTAACATTGTGTGTGTGTGTGTGTGTGTGTGTGTGTGTGTGTGTGTGTGTGTGTGTGCATGTGTGTGTGTCTTTTTGAAATGTTATGTAATTTTCTTTGTGATATTTGACACAAATATATAGATACTCTTCACATGAATGGAACAGTGAATCAATAGGCATATTTTTGTATTACTCTTTGCTGGAGGTTGGCTTAGATCGCAGCAGTTCTTTGTGTAACATTTTATCCCTATGGAGTAAGCTGCTGTACAGTGTCCTATGATGATTTATTATGACAGATGTGAATAACAAGTGACATGCCATATAACTTGCGTGTGTAGCGGGTGATCAGTTGTAGATGCGTAAGCATTCCCGGGCACCTGGCGGGTAAAGCGCTGCCAGACAAAACATCGCGGTGCGAAAGTCGTCCGTGATGTTTTGTGCAGGCCGCCAGCACGTCACCCACTGCAGCAAAATGATGACGGTTGAAAATGTCATCCCTGGATGTTGCAACAATGAACTGTCACTCAGCCCCGTCGTTAGGGCTCAGCAGAGAGGAGCAGGGACTCCAAGTACTTTAGCACTTGCGATCTCAAGTTTCATGTGTCACTGTGTGTGCGTCCTAACTCAGACGTCGTAACCTGTAATAAAAGAAATAATGATGGTATCATCAACAATGAAGCGAAGACTGCCGACTACAGATCGATGCAAGATTATCTCTTAAGAAATGGCACTCAACAGGCATGGAATTGGTTACTCTATGGTGTCTTCAAATACCAAATCTGGGATTGTCCGTAAAGTTCAAGTGAATATACTTTTAAAAATTCATTTTTCACGGAAGGGATGATGAATGCACATCAGAATATCCAGAGCCCTAGGTACTTCACCACATCAGAGCGTAAACTGGGGAATTCCGTATTCCAAGAATGATTTAATGTGCAAGATGCTATAATCATCAGGCACAGGACTACACACTGTCCCTTCTTCAGTGTACATTATAACCCGTACACCTATTGTTTGTGTAAAAACCTGCATACCATGAAAGAGCTGTACTGGTATCTCCCCACATCTCCCCCCCCCCCCCCCCCAACCTTTCCAGCTGTAGTATACAACCATTATCGTAATATTCAAACTTCTCCCTCTTACCTAATCCTCCTCTGGAAATAATGTGTATTAATCTGATGCCCTGAAACCAAATGTTGAAATTTGTGAGGCACTCTAGAGCAAGGGCCATCATTGCCAAACTAAGGCAGATACAAGCACTCATCACCAGCATATTTTGATACTGCATATTCTTTTTGAGCCTGTTTTATATCTTTATATATCATTAAGGTGCCAAAGTTAGTGTCATTCTTTGACTAAATTTATGTGCAGGAATTAAGCTGTTGTCTTTCCTGCCTGCTTTGTCCTTCTTGATTGTATTTGGCCCTGTCATCAACGGTAGATGCCTAGGACCACAATACCACCCACAGCATGTAGTAACGTAACATGAAAGAGATTTTAATCGTACAGTTAAAAACCAGGTATGTGTAATGCCGATGATAATGTTTCAGTCTCCAGATATTCTTCTAAAGCCCAATGTCCACTATGTGACCTGAGCCTGCGAGCTGGTGGTGAGCTGGTGCGAGTTGTATGGGGCACCTAGTGTGGCATGGCCCATTTTGTTACAAAGTCGTGGTCGTTAATGGCAACTTTTGCGAAGAAAACATGCATTGAATTTTTGATTGAATTCATTACTTAAAGGGGCTTCTTGGAACAGGAGTTGAACGTGTACTGAGAGTGGTTGCTGCATTGAGTGGTAGATACGTATTTATTATCCCGTTCTTTTTTTCTTGGCAGTGCAACGATGCAGACGGCCCCCTCTATGTCTGGATGTACTTCATTCCACTCATCATCCTGGGTTCATTTTTCATGCTCAACCTGGTTCTTGGAGTCCTCAGTGGGTATGTTCTGGACCTCTCTCCGCATCTTTCATTCATCCACCTGCCCATCAAGTGCAAAATAACCAGAAAGAATGTTTTTAGCCCCAAGGTAGAATGAGAGCAGGTGTACCTGTAAATAGCCAGTAATTGAAATACTTTTGGACAGAATCTGACTACAGTTCAGTAAATATTGATGGTCACACAAAATCTCTGTCTTAATTTGATTTTGTTAACCAGGGAACTCCCACTGCCATCCTCCAACAAATACAAAAAAAGAATCTCCAACAACATGAATTTGTAAATGGAGGATAAACCCTCATACTGGTATATAATCTGTAATCATATCTGCTATAAGTGGAACATGACAAATATTCAAATGAGCTAAAAAAAAATCAATGGTGATGATATGGTGACCTTTCTTAAGAAATGATGCTGGTGGTGAAAATGATTCGAGTATAATGATGATGAAGACAGTGATATATGAATATAATGATGTTGATGATGATGATGGCAATGGGTGTTAATGGTATTGCTGATGAGCCTGGAAATTGTGACAATGATGATGATGATACTGATGGTGACATTTCAAAAATGACAGTTATGATGTTGATGGTGATGATTAACTCCAGGTGTTCATTGCAGATATGATTGTGACTGTGATGGGGATGGTATTTCTGTGGATGTACGTATAATTATACAAAACAAGTGTGTTCTTTTGAAACTGTGGTTTAGTGCACCATATGTTGTGATATTTGCATGATGTTTACTCTAAAAGCTTGCATATCATTCTTTTCAGACCATGTGGTAAAATTTCCATTATGTTGTAACAGTAGTAGCAGTTGAAGATTGTCAAAAGATTGCAAGGTCAATCAAATCATGTTGTTATTAAATAGTTTTCATATCAACAGAATGTAACAAATGTAAGGCAGCAGGTAGCCCCTCAAGTTAAACTGAAAATACATAAAACGCAATCATCATATAATTACTGTATATAATATACAATTGTAATTGATATAAAAATTCCTTATTTACACATTCAGAACTTGTGATTGGAATGGCTTTCCATTCAGTGTGATTTCTTCTTTTTTTTGTGAATACACGGGTACAGACATAGAATACCTTCATACAAGACACAGATATTGCATTGATATATTGGAATGCAAGGGATATAGGAGGATGTGATATCGATATCAAATCCAAAAATACATGACATTAGTGAACATATTTAGGTTGTAATAGTATTGGTGAAGATAATCTGCTGAGGCACACTAGCCCTTTTCCACTAGCTTCTCTAACTATTATACATCATTGTTAGAAATGAGCCCCTAGTGTGTATATGTTAGAGGGAACGTGACAATTTTGCCACGTTCCGTCTCCCAAAATCTGATTTGAGTGTTGGGTTTTTTTTTTGGTGTTTTTTTTTTTTTTTTTTTGGTGGACAGGTTCATATCATTAGCATCATGCATTGTGTCATTTTATGGATTCCCAAATTTAAGTGTATTACGAGGAAGCACACAAATCAGTTTGGTCAAAATGTGGCAGAAATTAAAATGCACAAAAACACATCAAGATATATCTTGGCAGAGTACTAGTCAGCAGATTGATGCAGAGACCGAATTTTTTTTATCGTTTTTGGCCATTTCCCCTCTCCCAAACGTTCGCCTCATGCGTGTCCTTGCCCAGACTTCCTCGCGTTGCTACTCAGCTGACGTAAGAACTCCCTTCCATTTCTGATAGCGGTGATTAGAGATGGGTAGACGTGAGGCCGATGGCTGTGACGCTGAGGGAGAGAGATATAGCTCTAAGTGCATCAGATGGGGCTAAGAGCACTCGAGGTTATTGTGTGCCAGCTAGCTCCGCCAAACACCAACGGTCACGGAACCCTAGCTGCGCACAATGTGTCAGTACTTGTCAAGTGTATCTAATAAAGCTAAAAGGCGAGGGCTGCCTTTTCCATTGGAGCAGCTTGCGTGTGTGCATGCTTGCTGTACGTCATGGCGGTACTGACTACTTGCCTGTATTCTGTATACCACACATAGCATTGAATACACCTCATGTATCTTCCTCTATCACACACACACAATCACACATGTCTTTCACACAGTATCACATATCTCACACACACAGGATCATATACTACGCTGTAGTATCTCACATATAATAGATATCATTCATCTCACACATACAGTATCACACAACTCACACACACAGTATCACATATCTTTGCACACACAGTATGCCACACATCTCACACACAGAGTATCACACATCCCACACACACAAGGTCACATAATATCAGGCACACACAGTTATCTCACTGTCCAACACAGCATCGCATGTGTCAAACACACATAATCATACATTGCTTACACACACACAACACAGTTCACATATCCCACAAGAGCATGTATTGTCATAATATGTCACAAACTCACAGTATCACACATTTCACCATGTCATCTCACACCCACAATATCACATCTGATACACACACATACATCTTTCACACACAATACCACACATCACATTATGCACACAGTGTTATATATCTTGCCCACATCATCACACTGCTGACATACACAATGCCATACATCACATCACACACACACACACACACTGTGTCATACATCTCACCCAAGCTGAAAAGCGCAGTTTCAAACACTTTGCATACACTATATCATACATTTTTCTGTCGCACACACAGTATTACATTTCACACTGTCACAGTGTCGCACAGATCTCTCACAGTTTCACATCTCACTTAGACATGAACAGCATTGACATATGTTTACACAAGCAAACAACCACACAGAAAAATAGCTGATCACCAATATGGTAACTTAGTTCACCGTTAAGGGCGACATCTGCACTCACATCACAAACCTTTCTCTACAGGTATGCATATAACTTAATCCAATAGCCGTCTACCAACAGACATCATTTACCAAACGTAAACCATATGCCATAAACCATACACCAAACATGCAAAACACTTTGCATGTGTGTTTCAATAAACCATTATCAAATCATATCAAATCTTAATCAAATCAAATATACTACATTATCCCGCACATGGCTATGAAAATGCCAAGTTTTACCATTACTTTACAGTCTTTAAAGTCACTCTTCCTCATCACCCACAAACATATGTACTACCATTTTTAAACATGTTATTTACTGCAGTCAAACCTGTCTTTTATGTAGTCACCTTTCTGTAGTGGCCACCTGCTGTATATGCCCACTAAAAACAATTCCCTCTGAGAGAAAAAGCATGCTAAAGAACCTACTTATAGCAACCACCTGTCTATAATGGCCACTTTTTCATCTCCCTTGGGTGGCCACTAAACACAGGTTTGACTGTATTTGCGAGCTTATTCTACTTGTACATGAAGACGAATACGTGGTAGGGACTTGCGCAGATGGTCAGGAGAAATATAATCTTTAATTTGTTCACACCCCTTCAAATAGTATTTTGGGGACTTGAATGTTGACTAAAAAATGGTACCCCTCCCCCACAACAAAGTACCAAAAAGGTACCCTCATTGGCTATTTATAACAGTAGCACAAAACAGAAGTTGCAGCTTTTGTTGTATTTCTCTTTTTTTTTTATTTCAGTTTGAATTAATATTGTAACTAATGGCAGCATTCCTGATGTATGGTTCAAGTAACTAGACAGTATTTCACAACTAGCTAGAAAATATTTCATAGCCATTTGGAAAACATTTCACAACTATCTAGATAACATTTCACAACTAGCTAGACAATACTTTTTACGACTAGTATGAAATTATTTCACAGTTAGTTGTAAACAGCATTCCACACCATGCAAGAAAATGTTACACAACTAGCGTGAAAATATTTCACAAGTGGCAAGAATATATTTCACAACTTGCCAGAATAATCATTTCCAACTTCCTCAACAATCTTTCACAGTTAGTATCATGCATATTTTCACCAATAACATCTATCCAGATAATTACCAGGGTTGTCAAAGGAGAAAAAATAGCTGATGCATAGAAACCAATTGGTCTAATCCATGTTGCCAGCCTCTGCCCCCCCCCCCAAAAAAGAGACACTGTAATCTGACGGTCCTCTGTTCAATCACCCGCCCACCCCAAACCCTTCTCCTCCTACCCACCGACCCCAAACCCTCCCACCCCCCTCCCCTCCCTCCCTTCTTCCATCTCACCAACATGGTGCAATCACTGAGGCAGACATGTTTATTTTCTCATGTGCTGCTGTGGCTGGCTGGCAAGCTGTATCATTAGCTGCCAGTTAGTCTTATGCCAGACTTCTCCCCAGCCCACTTACAGACCCTAGTCACTTTAATATGGCAACTCCACCCTCTCCCCCCCCCCCCCCCGACCCCTTCTTGCAACATGATAGGCAGTACATTATTGCAAGGTTCGTAATCATCTGGGAGATGAGCCTAGCCCTCCCCTCCCCCTCCCATGTCGCAGTCTCAATTCTGGACCTCATGCATTTATGCAAGTTTCTGCATACATGGACTCTAGCTGAAAGCACTTTCCCTCGCGGTTTTGACCGAATAATGTTTTTTTGCAAGTTGTGCGTGTATGCGTGAATATGTGTGTGTGTCAGTGTATATATGTTTCGTGTGTGTGTGTGTGTGTGTATGTGTGCATGTGTGGCTGCACCGTGGTAGAATTGAGTCTGGATTTAAGGAGACTAGAGAAGGGGCCCTGGTAAGGGTTTATGAATACTGTAAAGCAAGGCAGAGAGTATATGAAGCTTTTGCCTTCTGTAAAAAGCTTATTAGCATTATTGGTGTGTGTGTGTGCACCATTCGAACTGATGGATTCGAATTGATGGCTGGTTATCAATACATCCATATTTTATTTTTTAGGGTTTTCTCTTCGTTTCTGTGTTTGATAATAATTGCAGCCTGTGAACCTTATGTGAATGATACTCTGGCATACTCAGGTGGACATGAGGCAGGAGAGAGAGAAATAAATATAAGACATGGTTTCAATGAAAGAAGTTGCAATACAAACTGCACTATGCTGCATGCCTCTAAAGAAAAATATGTGTGGTGACCAATATTTCTACATTCATAATTCATGCAGTCATGAATGAGTGTAGAGGCAGGGATATTGAGTCACAGTCATCAAACTGCAAGTCTTTAACCCATTGAGGACCGACTGATTTTGCTTCGACACGCATTTCCCATAGACACCTACCTGAGCATACTCCGGACTCATCCTCAATGGGTTAAGCTGATGTAAAAACATCTATTCGTGCATCAAGTGTCTGTTCTAAAAAGTAATTAAGAGTAGTGTGTGATGATAGAGATATTACTTCTAACAGCCAAAAGTCATGCGCTGAACTAGGAAAGCTGGTTAAGAGATTATTCAGCTATAAATCTATCCTAATTTGATAAGAGAAAAACAGAATATAATTTTTATATTCTCACTGGAAATGCACATTGTCAATAGTTTATTAGGCAGATACATCTATATACATACTTTATCTTATATATTATTCTTCAAGACAGCACTTCATAGAGCAGTTCCTTAAACTTTACATTGGGTTTCCCTTGAACATAAAAACAGAATAAATAGCTAGAAATGAATATACAAAGCTTATGACATATCAAAGAATCGAAAGGAATCCAGACATAGGGCATTTAAAGACAAAAAAAAATGCACTTGAACCATTCTGTCAATAGCCTATTTGTTTGTGTATACAAAATTGTAACCCATGTGCCCAAATAAGAGCAGTGTGCCAATTTGCCCTAGAGTGTGTGTTCATCCCACGCTCACACACACACACACGTGCGCAAAAACAGACAGACACACAGACACACAAGTGTGCATATCAAGATCATATCAAGCATATCATAGATATGACTTCATATAAACATACAAACATACATTTATATATCTGTCCATAATATGATATGTTGTATGAATAGACACATGAGTTCATCTGTAAAATTCAAATGTCAGAATACATTATTTTAAGAGTTCCCTTCAGTAATACATGTACCTCAGTCTTGACATAAAAAGAAATATTCTAGAGGTAATGATTGCATATTTTCTTATAATTTTCTATGTTTTTAGTAGCTTTAATTGTAAAAATATCTCATCTTGAAAAGACTGGAGCTCACTTATTTTGTGATGAAACTCTTCATGTTTTATTCATATGTAAATATAAAAACATGTAGAGATAAACAGATAAATACAGTAGATAGATAAAGATAAGAACTAAGTGTGAATTCAAATGTATCTCTTTGATTAGTGTATTATTGCATTATGACATGACTGTTGATTTGTGGAAGCGAGTACCCCAGATGAACACTGAAGCAGAAGGAAACATCGGTAGAAAGCAAAGCGATGTCAGTGTGTGTGTGTGTGTTGTGTCTGTGTGTGTGTGCAAAGAGACCAGGCGGCAGGCTGCGTCGTTAAAACCCGTCCACGCGCAGCGCGCCCCTCGCCAGGAAGGTGCAACCGAAGGCCGCGGATAATGAGAATCAAATTGATCGATACCGGGAGAGGACACTCGCATGCGATTCCCGCCACAATGCAAACCAGTAATCAACCCCCGCCAACCGGTAGAGAGAGAGAGAGATGCGGGAGGATGTGTGTGGAGACTCATAGGGGGTAAAACTCTCTCCTCTCTCTGAATGTCAACTGCAATGAGAGGCATGGTGATTAACCAGCGCCAATTGCCGACCATGTGACACATGCATGACTTTCTCCTCCATCTGCAATTCCTCCCTTCTCCCTCAGTGCCATCTTCTCTTCACTCGTTCTATCTCTCTCTCTTTCTTATCTTACATAGACATTGCTGTTTTTTGCTGAGGGATGGTTTAATATTCAAATATTATTTAAATACTAAGTGAATATATGTATATGTACATATATATATATATATATATATATATATATATATATATATATATATATATATATATATATATGTCTGCATGCATGTGTGTATTTGTACATTACAAGTAGTATATGCAAACATATATAAATATATGTTACAAGAATATATATATCACATATATTATACGTTTGTAGATGTATACTTACATGTTCAGTTGTATATTCATATATACATATGCACAAATTGAAGTGCATTTCTCCCAATATATGTCTTTTTCTCAAGCCGTCGTCAGGGGGAAAATAAAACAGAAGAAGCAACAAGCAGATATGACAGTTAACTATAAAAGACCAAACACATCTCAGTTATTCAGTAGCATGTTCAACTCAAGTACTAGCTTAAAAGACCAAACACATCTCAGTTATTCTGTAGCATGTTCAACTCAAGTACTAGCTTAAAAGACCAAACACATCTCAGTTATTCTGTAGCATGTTCAACTCAAGTACTAGCTTAAAAGACCAAACACATCTCAGTTATTCTGTAGCATGTTTAACTCAAGTACTAGCTACAGTACCATCTTTTTTGTGGGGAATTTATGGTTGCATTTGTATGTGCATGTGCTTGAATATGTGTGTAATAAAGTGTATGTGCGTGAATGTGTTTGTGGGTGGGGGAAGGGTACGTGTGTGGGGGGGAGGGGGTTTGTGTGTGTGTGTCTGTGTGTGTGTATGAGATGGAGAGGATGGTTACTTTTTTTTCGGTGAAACTGCTGGCTCAGCAAAAGTAAATAACCTCTGCATGACTTGCTTGGAGAATGCCATGGTAGAATTACATTTTCCAATTCCATGCCTGAGAGACGGGAGTAATTTTGGCAAAATAGCTGGAGCAAATCTTTGTGCATGGAGTCTTCTTCTTTTTCGGATGCGCAAGCCGTACTATTAATGTCAGCCAACCACTTGCACGCTCTTCCAGAGTCCATAAAGCACGAGGCACGGAGCTGTGTCGATTAAACCACTGTGCGTGCAATTTGTGCAATCTAAGCCAGATGTGGAATGATATTGCGCGGTATTGACTTTATTTGCTGAAGAGACATGAATTTACCGATCCATACGATACAGGAGAATGGGGAAAAACCATGACCCCGGTAGCACGGCAGTCAAACTCATTTATTTGTCCTCGTTCCTCGATGCATTCTGAGAACTCCGGCTCACTTTCATTCAAAAAAATTCATCTCTTGATCCTGTTTATTCACAAAACTCTTCTCAAGAATGTTTCCTCCATTTTTTTCCCAACCTTGAGAATGTGCAAACATGTTTGGCATGTGTACTGATACTTCCGGAGAAGTGTTTGCCTCTGTAGAATTTCCAACTCCCTTGTTGGCTCTTGTAGTGCATCTAACTTTCCTTCTTCCATTTTTTTTATTACTTTGTTTGTGGAGTATTTCATTGAAGCTTAAGCCCATCAGTGTGTCTTGCTACACTGTGCTTTAGTGTGTGTATCATACATAGTGTCTGTGTGATTTATTTCATGCAAATGCACGTAGTTGCCAATTTAGTGATTGCATTTTATTTGTGTGTGCATGTTTGCTCTGCTTTGACTGGAAATCCTCCACAGGATTTCTTCCACCATGTGATGTTTTTTAGTTGATCTGTCTCTCGCATGACCTTTGGTGATGTTTAGCAAGGCTCAATACATTGTGGCTAATGCAGGTTATTGCTGGAAATAATGACAACAACAACAAAGAAAGAAAAATGAAATCATAGAGGAAATGTGGGGATTTCTTTCATTATCATAACAAATTCTCATTGTTTTGGTTCTTTCTTCTTTGTTCTTTAAGTCTTATTTCTTACCCTATCAATAATAACTTTTGGATTGTGTGACAATATTCTGCCCATCAGTTTCAGTTCTTAACAGTGTGCAACAAAACTCATCATTGAAGTAGGCATCCATGTGACTTTGATCTCCTAATCTTTTCAAAGAAAAACTTTTGGTGTAGAAGTGTCCAATCTTTGTAGTCAGAGTCAATGTGCTCGAAAGTGATGGCAAGTGGCATCTGATCTTCACTGCTCCAGGAAGTCCAACTTTCTCCATCATGGATGTGAGAGAACCAATGATGCCAGCATGGTTGAAGATGATGAGGAGGAGAAGGAGGAGGAGAGTCATGAAGAGGATGCCTATGATGAAGGATGATGAGATGCTGTTAGTGATGATGATCATCATCATGAAAATTATGTTCATGGTGATGCCGATGGCAGTAATGACAACAACGACAATGATGATGATGACGATGACAATGACAACGATGATGATGAGGATGATGATGATGATGATGATGATGATGGGCAGGAGGAGGACGAGGAGGAGGAGGAGGAGGATGCCTGTGATTAAGGATCAGGTGCAGTGAGGGACGATGATGAAGATGATGATGATGATGATGACATTGGTGGTGGTTGTGGTGATGTTGATGTGAATAATTTTAGTGCTAGCTGTTGCTCCAGACCCAATCTATCACTACTAATGAATCTTGTTTTCCACTGCTGAATTGTTTCACAGAGAGTTTGCCAAGGAGAGAGAGAGGGTGGAAAACCGGAGAGCGTTTCTCAAACTCCGGAGACAGCAGCAGATTGACAAGGAGCTGAACGGATACCTAGAGTGGATCTGTAAGGCCGAAGAGGTTATGCTGAATGACAAGTCCATCTCAGAGGAGGAGAGGGAAGCCATTGAAGGTAAAAAGCAATTTCCCTCCCCTACCACCCCTTCTTTTAAAAATGGAACAGTCTAAGTATATACACCAATGCACTGTTTCACGAAAGTTGTCCACCCTGACAAGTTGTCAGAGTCTGACAATTTCAGTAAAGTCCTTGGTTTTGATGGCTGAGAAGATCTGGCCAATGACTGTTGCTATGGTAATTTCAGAAACTGACAACTTGTCAGGGCTGACTAGTTTCATGAAACTGTGCCCAGAATACTGCAGCAGTACAGGGGGGCAGTATAAGTCAAAATTCCATGCACTAAGTGGAACTTAGTAACTAATTAAAGTTCTTCATTTGCTGCTGTCTTTGAATTTTTGTTATACAAAGTCAGAAAGTCATCTCATTCAACTGTTTGATATTTGTGTTTACAATACTTGTGTGGGAATAAGCCAGGGCTGTTAAGACATTTATGTATTACTTTTGGATCAAATGTTGTGAGATGTATAACAGGAGACTGTTTTCGCCATTTCAGGATTCTAACCATTGTATAATTCTGACAAAATAAAAATGCTTCCCTATCAAGAATCTCCTGTCAGTAAAAAAGTATGAAAACAAGGTTTTACACAGAGGGGGAGTTAATTCCTTTTTGATTTTTGGAAGAGGTTTAGTTCTAAAATATCTGAATGGATATATTTTCTGTATTGATTGATGTAATTGCAATTACTGTGTCTTATTGCATGCTGCTTGATGCTGTAGAGCACAATTTTATTATTTTTTTTTTTTTTATTCGCAAGCATGCTTTTGCACCTACGTCATTGTAACTCCTTGTCCACCCATACAACTGTACGTGAAATGATTTGTTGAATTTATTGCTCTCTGTCTTTGGAAGAATCAACCGAAACAAATTTATGTTTCCCTTTGTTATTTTATTTTTCCGTATCGCTCTGCATTCCCCAATGAGCAGCACGAAGGAGAGCCGCTGCCATGCGGCAGAAAGAACTGAGTAATGGCAAATCGCCCACGCCCGGTGTAGCTAATTACAGTCTAGGTGGAGTGCCCAATAAGATATTGTCACACGCGTGCCTCCTATAACATTTGTTGCACATCTAGCTCCCCATACCTAACATCTTGTGATTGGATATGTTATTACAAGGCTGTAGGGGCCTTTCTTTTTAAAAGAGACCCCTATGGCACCATATATTATATCATCCGATGTGATATTGCACAATGGTTGATGCGTGTATCCACATGTAACACACACTCAATATCTGTTTCTAACATATGTCACCCGTGGGCCAATGGGATGCCTCCATCCCAATAAAAGTCGCAAAACAGACAACACATCATCTGAGAAGCAGAAGGGCCTTTGTTCTACTGACTACTCACACTTTCTTCCTTCTGCTTCTCATTTGATGTAATAACAACGTTTAGTACATGCTACTTCTCATTGATAGGCACACCTTTGAAAAACAAAATATATAACACATCAGAACAAACATTTCTTGTGAGGACCATAATGTAATTAGTGTTAAACGGGACTCATTAAAACTTTTTGGGGTCAAAAGGTAGCTATTGATTTTCAGAGCCCTTTTGTGTATGGCGGTCAACATCAAAATAAAACAAAAAGCCAACATGATAATGAAAAAAAAAAAATCAGACAGTAAAAAGACATCAAGACAAATCACCAATTTACAGGGCCTAAGATTTAAATGGGACAGACATTTGAAAATAGAACTCCCTGGCTTGCATGATTTAAATGTTAGTTGTGGACACTCCTTTAATTACAGCCTACAACCCAACCACATTAACAGTCACATCAATACATGCACAATCAAAGACAGATGTAACCTAATGCAGTGATATAACTATCAGCATTGAATATGTATGTCTGTGAGAAGCACATTACTGCCATAGTGTATGCACCTATATCTTCACTTGAATGGATACTAACATTTCTTTTCCCAGTACACCACGTCTGTCTAGTTTGTTCGATTGTTGTTTGTGAATTGCACATATTTGCTGTGACTGTGATATATTCTGTGTACAAATGATTCTGTCTTATCTCAGAGTAAAAAAAAAAAAACAACTCTCAGTTGAAGTTTTGATCTCTAAGTGACAATATTATATTCCTCTCTTTTCCTCCTCAAATATTTAAACATGATGCTGCAGCACATAAGTTAGTGTGTCTGTATGTGTGTGTGTGTTTGTGTTTGCCGAGAGTGCTCAGTATTAGCAACAATTTGCCAAGGTCGCAGGGATCGATCGCCATTTATCTACTCCGGTTGATGGGCGGGGGTTGGAAAGCATTGTAGAGTGCTCTACGTCTATCTCCGTAACTATCTCTTGCCCATAGGAACCAGACACCTGTTAGAATGTTCAGTTCCTTTCTGACTGCTTCACTGGTTAACCCCCTTCCCACCACTGCCTCAAAATACCACTAGGCTTGTGTACAAACAAGTCACTCGTGATCCCTAAAGAGTTGATATGAGTGAGGCACATATAACATATAGACAGAAAGATATATAGGTAGATAAAGTGAGAGAAAGATATATATCTAAATTTATATGTAATATACACTACATATATATAGCACATATTTTTTATATACAGAAGGATACATACATATAGATAGATAAAGAGAGAGAAAGATATATATCTATAAAATTATGTTATATACACTACATATAATTACTAGAAAGCCTGCAAAGTTCTTTATCAAATAATGGCTTTGGCTCATTGCCACTAATCATATCAAGTAGGATTAATGGTAGTCATTGTGAATATGTACACATAGAAGTGTATGGCCCACTTATCTTGTAAACAGTTTTGTGGATACCTAATTATGCATCTGGTATTTTCATAACTATGTAGTATGTAATTTGAATCGAAACTGAATTGAGTAATCCTCTTCTATCTTTTCAGAAAAGCTAAGGTTTTATATCTGTATTTCCAGTTTATCACGAAATACATGTATATAATTTTAAGCCATTAAAAAAATCTAGATATTGAACAGTCAAAACATTGAAGGAGCAAAGTAAGATTATTTTCAAAACAGTACAAAGAAAAACAGAGAAACTGTTAGTAGATACATACAAACATAAGCTCATTAGCAGAGGTTTTTTTTTCATGTAACTGATTGGAAAATAGTGTATGTATATATGTACAGAAAGCAAAAAAAAAAAATGAAGAAATGTTTGTTAATCTTACAGATATCCCAAAATATATTAATTATTAACTATGCTTTTAGAAATATAAGCCTGAATTACTATTTTTCACTCAGAACTATTTTTCACAGATGTATGTTTAACCATCCACTCAGTGGAGGATCAAAAAGGTCATCTGTGACCTGTAGGAATTCACATGTGACACAAGACTTATGTCATGTGACACAAAATTCATGCCATGTGACATGAAATCCACATCAGTTAACATTGTCTGGCTCTCAGTTTTGTGGAGAAGATGATGGCTAGACCAGGGGCCCATTTCATAAAACAGTTTGCAGTGATCGTAATTCACAATATCTTAGCTGTCACCTTAGAAGCCTGCAGGCAACAAGCACTTTGATTTTTTATTTCCCTGTGGTAACTGTGGATGTCATTCATTGCATTCATTATAGAGTGCCTTAAGAAGTAGGTCCAAGGATCAAAATGTTTGCTGAGACACACACTAATATATACTATTACTCCCAAACAAACCATGAAAAAACAGTTTCTATAATGAATCAGAATAAAAGTCCTTCCGAACTGCCATTAATTGTCCATCATTATTTTTGCAATGGATTTCGAATATTTTCTTCCCTTTGATACTATTATGGCTGAAGGGACAAGGATGGTGGTAATCGTAAAATTCATGCATTTAGGTTTTTGTCCCCTTTTTAATCGATTATTACTACTTTACAGTGCTAAAGACAATGAGCACTGTAGTTGTTTATGGCAGCATATTCTTTGGGTAGAATGGAGTCTCTCTAATCTTACCCCTATGGGTTAGCAGTAATGATATCAGCAAATGCCCACCAGCCAATATACAAGAAATATTCACCTATGAGAAATTATCACACCACATATTATTGGGATATGTATTAGTAAGTCACAGTCTAATTTGCAATAAATTTGAGGTACATTGAACTTGGTTTTTTGCCCAACAATATCCAAAGTACATCAGCTATTCCATTTATATGATGTGGAGTGTAGAATGGTGCCCCTGTTATCATTTCAGTGGAGAAGGAAGAAAGAGAAGAAAAAAATGAAGGCAAATGGAAAACCAAAAAGTAAACAGAATATTGATAGAAAGGGATGCTGAGCAAAGATAGAAATAGTCTTTACATTATCATAGAGGGTAAAAAAGAAAAAGGTAATAGACAAAGAAAAGATGCAGAAATAAAAGAGGGGAAAACAGAGATGTAGAAAGAAATGTAGAGAGAAGAGAAAATCAAATCTTTACAAGACAAAGATTTGCACTGAGCTGAGACCACATTATGTACATGGCTTCGATACTCTCAACATTGCTGCATATCTGCGGTGGTGATGAACATGCAGGGCCCTGCCAGCATGGCGTTTGCCCATATCCAAGTAGCCTCATATCGCTTAGCATAATACGCTTCCCTCGCTCACGAAAAGTGCCTGCCACCGTCAGTAAGATGGGGGCACCGTTGACGGAGGAGAGGACACTTAGCAAACGCAGTCTCGTCATGCACACAAGTCGTGCATTTTGTTCTGTTGAGCGACCTTGTGCAGTGTGTATGCCATCTGCTGTCATGTCTGCATGTATACATGGGACTTCAGGCTCTGTCCATGCCCCTCTTTCCAACATAAAAACACATATCTTGGACCAACCACACATATACATGTTCAGACTTGGTTTTGTATGAATAATTTGTGATCCTGCAAAGCCAAAAAAAGAAAAGAAAAATGGTTTTTGGCTCACTGATTTTCATTCTCTTGTATTCAAACCCAGTGGGGATCGATGGGCGTTACTATGTTTCATGTAGTATCTGATGAAGAGAATGCTTTTTTCATCATTTTCTCCAGTGTTCCTCCATGAACTGTTAGGGAGCTTGTCTATTGATAAGATACTTTGTCAGGAGTTAGCATTGCATAGTCTGAAAGATCCACAATGCACATACATGTAATAATGGATTTTAATTCAGGGCGTGCAAATTAGATATATGAATGAGAATAGAAACTGCTGCTTTACAGTTCATGGCAGTCATGGTCACTCCACATGGCAACTGACCGTTAACGATTGCCCCGACACTGTACAGGCATGCTAACCTGGAAACATTGAACTGCACATAACTTGAATATGAGACCATTCTGAAGCAAATAATTTTCACACAACAATAGATATGGAATGTACTCTTAAATAAATCCACAAGGATTGGAACAATCATCCCCCAGCATTCCCACTGATTCTCACTGATCAGGTACTAGCCATCCCCTTTAAACTTGCAAATGAGAAGCCTGCCATTTTTTGAGGGAGTATACACATTTTGCATATGAATTTTGTAAATTTAGACCACAGGAATGTATCTATCCTTCTAGACATGAACCAATGCTTGCTGTATACTTCCAGAAATCAAGGACAGTGGCGGTTGCAGTGTGTGTCCACAGTTACTGTATAAACCTTGTACACTACAGTCAGTAAACAGTATATATGTGTGTGTTAGTGGTTTATGTATATTATACATATTGAGTGTGTATCAGTGATTGGTGTCTCTAAGCAGTTCTAGTGTGTGTGTCCATAGATAGCAGATATGTATTCCTAAGTGGTTGTCATTTACATTTACACTAATATGAAAGTTTAAGAAACATATACACCTCTTTACACCAATCATACACATATACCCAGGCACACATACTGAGGCATACATACACACACAGCCAAACATAGACACTTTATAGCGACAACACACACACATGCGCACACACATCAAAACATAATATACACTCACTCAAACATATATGTATACACACACACCGAAGCATACACACCCACATCAAAACATATATATATATGTACACACACTGAAACATATATGCACACACCACTGAAACATAATACACACACCCATATTTGTTCAACAACCAATTCAAGGATATGTCCAGACAGTCATGCTCTGACCTTTGCCGAAATATGTAGAATGCTCAGTTTATCAAATGTCAATATGTTCCCATAAGTGGAACATATTCTGTGCTTTATTGACATCCATCTTGTTGTTATACACTGAGGCAATCAAATAATATATGTCCCTCTTTTTATCAAATGCTCATATATGAAATGCCATTGGATTTCGTCCTTGATGCATCTGTTGTCTGTGCCTTTGAATGCCGCGTATGTCATAAAGATTACCTCCGTTCATCTCATCTTTGTTTGCTTTCTCCCCCTTCTTTCTATTTTTACCACTTCACTCTCATGTTAATATTTACATTTTGGATATCCATTCCTATATTATTAACATTCATCTAACAATCATATTGGCTGCTTCTATTTGGCAATTAACATATTCATATTTCTGACTTTTAAAAAAAATGGGATAAAATTTAAATGGATACTTCTTTAATCTGGACTAACGTCTTTGTCTCTTTCTATAAACTGTCTCACATCACCATTTTGATGTGATTCCACTTTCACTAAATCTTACTCTCCTAAACATGTCATTCTGGTATATCTATCCCCTATCTGTTTTCTACAATTTGCATGCAATCTATACTCCATTCCTCATTTGCTTAACATTTGGTGCTCTGAATAACCCCCTCCCCTCAAAAAAACAACAACCCAACAACAACAAAAAACAATCCTTGGTGTGTAATAATGCGTGCTGATCTGCGTCTGGTTGCGTTGTATTTGCGTGTAAATTCTAACATCTCATTTGTTTTTCTTCTTGCTGATTCTGCCAAATTTCTGTCACTTCTTCTGGTGCATTAATCACATTTCTGTCACAACATGTATCCTGCATGCTGTCTTTTTCTTTCTCTCTTTGTTTTAAACATTTAATCTGAAATGACATTAATGGTGACACTAACAGACTCTAGTAAAGACTCCTCCACCTCATCTTCTAAAAAAGAGAAAAAGAAGAAGAAGCGGAAAAAGAAGTTCATGAGGCTGCGGAGGGCAGAGAAGCGTCTGCGATTCGGGATACGGCACGCCGTGAAGACACAGGCTTTCTATTGGCTCGTCATCGTTCTCGTTTTCCTGAACACCATCTGTGTAGCGATAGAGCACTACGAGCAACCGACTTTCCTAGACTCCTTCTTATGTAAGTCTGCATTTCTGGAAGGGTACAATATTCGTTAAGATATTCATTGAGATGATACCAGCCTACGTGAAGTTCTGTGAGCATCTCAAGACCTTTTGCAATAACCATAACAAAAACATCAAATGCTGTATTTTTGAATCAAGCCATTCCAAATGTTGTATTATTAGATCTTAAACACAGGACCATGATCCATTTCTCAGTTGCACAAGTTTTTACTGAAGTCAGTGTTGAGAAAAATTGCTATTTTTTCAAGTGTCACATTTGTTGCAAGCAAAGTCATATTGCATACAGAAAGAATAGTCATGATTAATTGCATCTGCAAAGAAAGGAATTTATATTGTAGTGTGTCCACTGTCCTTTCTGGTTTTCATACCCTGCAAGGAATTTTTTGCTAGCTGTATGTAGCCATCAATTTATGATTGCTGGTTGCCATGGTTACTCAGATGAGTGATCTTCATCATGTGAGGATAACATCTTTTCTTCTTTTCTTTAAAGCTGACACAAATTGATCGGCATGTGCAGTAACAAACATTGCAAACCCTAAAAATTATCCCGATAAGTACGACATCAGGATGCATTTCTCATTGTTCGCGAAAATTTGATTGCCAATCATTATGGGGGTCAAAAGTGCAGATGCACAGTCATGCCCAATCAATACATTTGATTACTCTCCTTGGATGTACATATTTACTGACACACTCGAGCAATCACTCTCTCTATCTATCTATCTCACTCTCTCTCTCTCTTTCTACCTCTCTCTCTCTCTCTCTCTCTCTCTACCTATCTATATTTCTATCTATCTCTATATTTCTATCTAAACTATCTACCTCTCTATCTATCTACTCTGTGTATATATTCATCTATCTACCCATCTATTTATCTTTCTATATATATTTATGTTTCTATCTATCAAACTATCTACCTATCTATCTATCTATCTATCTATCTATCCATATATCTGTATCTATATTTCTGTCTATCTTACTATCTACCTCTCTCTCTATCTCTCTCTCTATCTATCTATCTATCTATCTACCTCTCTATCTATCTATCTATCTATTCTGACTATATATTTATCTATCTATCCTTCTATGTTTCTCCCATCCAGACTTTGCAGAAATTGTGTTCCTATGTATCTTCATAATGGAAATGCTAATAAAGATGTATGGTATGGGGCCTCGAGTGTACTTCCAGTCTGCTTTCAACAAATTTGACTGCCTTGTAAGTATAACACATGTCAGATAGTGTCTGCACTTAGAAGAGTTTCACTGCAAAATGGGCTTAGCACCATTTTTAAAGTCTTTAACGTAAGTCCACATCAGATAGAACAAAATAAAACCTTGCAAGTGATATTTCACTTGTATCATGAGAAAGGAATACTTTTGAATTCATAATGAAAAATATGCAATATTTTCTCATTATTTTCTCTGTTTCTTAGCAGCTTTAATAGCAAATATCTCAATATATCAAAACTGGAGTTAGCTCACTTTGCGATAAAACTCTTCACATACCCTGCATTACAGACCTACACAGCTTGGCCTGCAATGGGTACATTAGTGACTATTTGATGTTTTTCTGTTTTTATATTGCATTCTATTCATGTGTCCATAACTTTTGTTATTCTATTCCACTTTGTTTTCAGTTGTAACCTTTTTTTTTTGGGGGGGGGGGGGAAATAGAGAAAGAGAAAATTCTTTTTGAAATAAGTGTCTAATTACCAGAACCAGATGTTTTGAAGGCAATTTGAAGAGACTATCAAATTGCAAAGTGTGTTAAATAAAGGCCATTATCATAACATTCTAATGTAAGTTCACCATCAGATAGAGCAAAGTAAAAGCTTTTCAGTGATATGTCACTTGTTGCATAACATTACACCAAGGAATATTCTTATGATGTTATAAGTTATCTTATATCTTATAAGTTTTGATGAAAAATATTTCATACTTATTAATTCATTTATCATATATTATTTTCATTTTTTAGCAGGTTTCATTGCAAATATCTCAAATTAGCCTGACTGGAGTTACATGTAACTCGTTTGTGATGAAACTCTTCATCTGATAACATTCAGAATGAATATAATATGCAATATGGGATGACATAGTCGGGGATAGTTTATAGCTGTGTCTGTTACTCTTCCAAGTTGGATTTGACGTCTTCTTTTAATGAGCAAAGAGAAATACATAGGTGTAGCACATTGCACTTGGCACATAATTAGGTTTATGCTCTGCAAACCTCCCCTTCATTGCTAGATGTTTACATTACACCACTTTCAGTACCCCGCTTAAGGTAATGAGAATGCACACCACGACTTTCCAACATACCTCTGCCAAATGTGTTAAATAATAATTACATGTTTCAAAGAATGAATGATCCACTTAAGTGATATATAGTCGGGGAGGAAAAAAAAGGAAAATAAGTTCTGTACAATTATTTTTGAAACTTAATAAAACTACTGAAATAAATGTAGACAAAATGTTAACCCGTTGAGGACGAGTCCCGAGTAAACTCAGGCAGGTGTCTATGGGAAATGCGTGTTGTAGCAAATCAGTCCATCCTCAATGGGTTAAAAACTGATGAAGAGTGTGTCTTGGCAGTCAATTCCATTTGTGGTCATGTTTTATTTTTCTGCCTCATCACAGGTTATATTAGCGAGCTTGTTTGAAGTGATATGGACAAATTATAAAGGCGGATCATTTGGTCTCAGCGTGCTCCGAGCGTTGAGGCTACTGAGGATATTCAAAGTAACAAGGTAAGACATGATGCTGTTTGTGACACATTCTTGATTTGTTATGTATGTAAATGAATTTATTCAATGTCATTGAAATGGCTTTTAAATTCTGATTGGATGCTATTTTACCATTTTTGATGGATTTGAATTATATCCTGTGTCAAGAGAGAAAGATGGATTTGTTACAGTTTGTTGTGTGTGCATACATCGGCATGATTTCACATCTTTCCTCGTAGGATTGCTTTCGTCAAGGCAAGCTACCATTTTGCTGCAACATTCCTGGCAAAGTTTCATCAAATTTTACACAAAAAACAAGTTTACTGGCAGAGGTGAAAAATGTGATTGGCCCCACTAATTGAATTTTATGTCAAAAAACTACCACTGTGACATGCTACTCATTTTGTCAGGCCAGATCTCAAATGAATGTTTGAACACTGAGTCAAAGGAGCATTCTTTCAATTCAACCCTCTAGGAAAGCAAGTTAATGAACACCATCGTATTGACCTGGGAATACCATAAACCTGCGTAAACTTAGAGCTGGTCTAGAAAGGGTTAAGACATTTTGTATCTGTGTTAGGTTGTCTAGTTACAGATTTTGCTTGTTGTATGATTATCTGGTGGATGTCTAATTTTCATCAACTCTATGGAGCACTGTTTTGCTTTGTTTTGGGTTTTTTTTTCTCTCTCTCTCTCTCTCTTAAGGGGACATAAACCTTCAGCCCTGTCCTTATACAATCTTCAATTTTTGAAGCTAGCATAACACGTATAACTCACAGATGACATTCACTGATTACATAAGGCCGGTCTACCATGACAATAGATATTACATTCTTTCATATCTTAAGCTGAAGTATCCTTGACATCACCCAAAGGTTTTCTTTCATTTTTAAAGTCACTATTGAAATATACCTGTTTGCATAATTATCAAATTTTGAAATGCAAGTTATAAAACCTAGGGATGCAGGTGACTGACCATTTTTGAAAAAAAAAAAAAAAAACATTGGGTATACTGGAATGTTCTGGATATTGCTTTGGAAAATGGTAGAAAATGTTTTAAAATTGTTCATACTGGATAGTCACATGTGTGGAAAAGATTTTGCCAAGGGAAATTCAGAGTGTTGGTCTTGTTTAAGAAATCCTCAAAACGTGGCAAGGATTTAGCAGATTTTATGGATGTAGGACTGAATCAACACTTACATTGACATACAAAGTAATTTCAGATCATATTTCTGTATCATTTAGAGCATCATTTTTCCATTTCTTTTTGCTGTTGAGTTTTTCTTGAGGACTATCTATTAATCTTGTAATAAGTTCACCACTTTAATAGTAGCTTGATGCTGTCATCTGTATTGTTGATCTACTTCCCCCTCTGTCTTTTTGGCTTTCTATATATCTCTATCTCTCTGTCTATCTATCTATCTATCTATCTATCTGTCTGTCTGTCTATCTATCTATCTATCTATCTATCTATCTGTCTATCTATCTGTCTGTATATCTATCTATCTATCTGTCTATCTATCTATCTATCTATCTATCTGTCTATCTATCTGTCTATCTGTCTATCTGTCTATCTATCTATCTATCTGTCTATCTATCTATCTATCTATCTATCTATCTATCTATCTATCTATTTGTTTACTTATATATTCATGTCTGTTTATGTTTTCATTCATTCATTCATTCATTCATTCATTCATTCATTTATTTGACAAAAATATAAAACAATATACAACTTACAGGTCATTACAAAGAAACAAATACATGCTAGGAATCCTAAGAAGCAATTGTGTGCTTGTGGCTAGAGCCCTCAAACCAAAAAAGATAAAATACATGTACATACAATCAAACCAACACTATCTAATGTTTGGGGGTATTTGATCTCTACTTTGTTTGCCTTTTCATTCCATTTTCTTATGATCCTTCTTTGTCTTGTGTTTTGTGTCATTTCACTCTGTTCTGTCTGCTCATAATTTCTCTTTTCCCCTCTAAATAAGTCTCCTTTTATATCTTTCTCCCTCTCAAATATTCCCTCCATCTCTCTTCCCCTCTCTGCCTCCCTCTCCCCTTTCCCCTCTCATCAATGTTTGATGGGACATGCCCGGCTGCACATTTCCGCTTGTTGCCCACTCCATGTAAAATGCATGAAAATCCCCATGGTGGAGAGTTAGCGGGAGCTCTTCAGCACGGGACGTACGATATACTCTACTCTACAGCCCTCCATCTCCACCACCCCCCCCCCACCCCCCTCCACCACTTCCATTATCATAATGGCGGTGTAGGCAGCTCATCCATAGCCATGCATGGCTTGTACTTGTACAACACATCGAGGCCAGGCAGACTAACAAACACACACACAAAAAAAACAACAATAACAACAACAACAACAAACAGAAATAAATGGGGGGACATATGTGTAGAGATAAAAAGGGGGTCGGCTGGTCGTTTCTGCCGTTCTTGACAGACAAGAGGGGCGAATTTCATACCAGCAATATGCCTAATGGAATTTTCAATTGCGGCAGCTCATTTGGATGGTCCATTTTTAATTAGTATGCACATCTCATCCTCTCATATTTTCTATCTCCCTCTTTCCCTCCTTCGCCCTCTCTTCCTCCCCTCACCCCTCCCCTCTCGCTCTCTCTTTCTCTGACTCCTTTTTCTCAAATTATTTCCATTCCCCTTCTCCGGTATTTCTCAAGTTATCCCAGTGAACATCAAAACAAATGAGGAGTTCAAAATCAAGTCCATTTTGGGCTGATTATATGACTACCACAAATTAAAAAGAAATGTGGGATTCACATTGTTTTTGGATTAAAAACAGAGACCTATCAAACATAGGCCAATTTTTGCAATCAACGTTGTCGTCCTCTCTGCCATACAGTGAGTATTCTTATCCTTCATGTACAAGTGATTGAAATGTGTTAGATCCAGAACAATTTTTGTTTGCGTCCTGCAGGGCACATGTAGTTGTAATGCCATAAAATCAATTCTAATGAGATTTGCAATATATCTGTCTCTAAAAAAGGGGGGGCGGTAGATTCTATTGGTCACATGATGAGAGAGACACACAGCCTACCAGGTAGCATGAGAGATGAAGTTACATAATTCACAGGAAATATCGCACTCTACTAATGGAACCCAACACAGAATAATGTGCATTAGCAGCCCAACATAGAGTAGAATTACTTCACCTGTTCATATCAAGTCCTGTCTGGGGATGATGGTGTTATCTTTCTCCAGCTCTGCTTTTTGTGAGGTAAAATTGAAAGGACCTTGCGTTTTGAGAACTCCAAATAACTTTTGTTTTTCATATGTTAAGTAATGTTTTTGATGATCGACCACTATCGATATTAGACACTCTGCCAGTTATGTTGTTGCATTTAATGGTTGCTCTGGGGAAAGGAAATGGGTTAATGGATGGTGTTTTTTTTTTTTTTTGGATGGTTTCTCTCAAAAGAAGTACTAGATGTTCAAATTGCATTCTTTAGATATCAACAGTGCAGTCAAATTTTGTCAAATGTGCCTCACATTATACTATGTCGGAAGCACTCTCATATTTTGCTGATTGGAGTGCTAGCGTAATGTGCTGTACTAATAACGTTTTGAAACAGGTCTCGTTTTATGGTATATCACCTTGTTAAGCCACCTAACTACACTTGTTGCAAGATTTCAGTCATTCGTACATGAACTATTCATTAAAGAATTTGCTGTACATAGTATATCATATGCAATCAATATATTTTCAAAATTGGGTGCTGTCTGGCTTGAAGAATCAAATATAAATGGTAAAAAAAATAATCCCTTACCTATACACAAGAAAAAAATCTGAAAACATAAATGAACAAATACATATACCTACTGGGTAGTTTTGTGAATCTGTTGATTAATATTTTGAATGTTTGAAGGGATTTTTTGAATAGAAAATAAATGATTTTGAAAGAATTTTGTCATAAGCTTTGGAAATTATGGTGTGAATTCAGTGTTTTTAAATTGTGGGCTATTGTGATGTGAGGCATATTTGTAATTTTATGATTTCAGTGGACAATTTCAACTCCAATTCACATGAAATTTGTTTTGTTCAGTTGACTTTACATGTAACAAGTTTGCCCATTATGCAACTTTATTTGCAGAGGGTGTCTTTTTCTTCACCATTGTGACAGTTTATGGTTTTGAAAACAAAAGATGAATTGAAACCATTAATTATGTGATCTTTCTACAGATGGTCTGCCCTTCTTTCATTGTTGTTTTTTAAATTTCTTGAATATTGAACTCCCATGCTTTATGTCAAAGTGATGATATACAGTGTACCTTTCATGTGTCGTAGTTTAAAATCTACTTTGTCATGTGTCATAGTTGAGACATATTTTGTCATGTGCCATTGCTCAAATACATTGTGTCATGTCATAATAAAAATATATTGTGCCATGTGTAACAGTAATGATATATTTTATTGTATGTCATAGAAGAGATATATTTTGTTATATGTCACAGCAAATGTAGATTGTGTCATATATCTTAATAAATATATATGTTATATATGACCTCACTGATGTGAAACTGAGGAATCACACATTGCTGGCTGATGAGCAGAGGAGCAATGATCCCTTATCTTATGTGACCTTGCATCAAAAAAGCCAACAAAATGTTGCCAAATAAAAGGAACAACACAAACCAACAAACAAACACATCATATATTAATTCAGCTCAGATTTTGAGAGAGAGAAAAAGGACACTCCCAGAGTTTATGTCACATACAACGTGTCTATTAGAATTATATTTTTGTTACCCGCTGAAATGATCTATACAATTGCAAACTGTAGCACTGCCAAATTGAGAAAAAGCTCTTATGTCAGGGGTCTATTCTATTGATTTATACTGACATGCTGTGTATTGTATGTGGATCTTTTTTTTTTAATTCCACTGCATCAGCTATGAAGAAAATGTCAGTGATCCTGAAAGTTAGCCTAGTCATAAAGAACAATAAAATCATGATTATGCCAATGTATTGAAGCTACTACTGACTGTTTTAAAATAGTTCTGGTTTCTATGTATGTTTCATAAATGAAAAATTAAGACAAAACAGTATGAGACAAAGGAAGCAAAGCTATCTTAGATGTGAAAAAAAAACTATTTTCATGAAATTTTATGCTTACAATTAAAAAAATTGAAGAAGATATACTTGTTCAAAATTCAAAATTTGACATTGCTGACATAAGATAAGTTTTCAGGTCTATGAGTAAGTGATATGTGTGACTTTTGGGGGTTTTTTCTTGATGCAAGGTCTCCTTTAAAACGTGTTACTGTCTTTCTGGTGTTTATCTGGGTTGAAACAGTCATTTTGATGATTATTATTTTGATATGAAGTGGTAAATGTGATCATAGATATAGATGCAGTTTTGTGGCATAAATGTGTATCTGATTATGTAACTTTTTCCATTTTGTATAGCCTCTATGTCTCTTCATATATTTTTCACAGGTTAACTTGGTTTGTTTTCTATACTATGATGGCTTTCATGTTAGTTTACATTGGAAAGAAACTGCAATGGAATTTTCTATGTCAGCACTTAAAGATACAATTATCCAGACACCATAGTTACACCAAAATTTCAGAAGAATTTGATGATCATTTTTGTATGAAAATGTGAAACAAACCAAAGCAACATAAATGTCTGCAATGGTTAAGACTTTGTGAAACCCTTCATCTGTAGTGCAACATTTGCTGAGCACTATTATCCATAAATCAGAGTAGACTAACATGCAAAACAAATTTAAAAATTTTGATCCCCTTGAGACACCATCAGATGATGAGCAAATTTTGTCAAATTTGATTTTATTTGGACCATTCCATTTTGTCAGCAAAGTGTGGCATCTCCTTGGACTTTATTTGGATGCACATTTGTGTGCATGGTATGTTTTGCATTATTTGATGATGTAAATATATCAGAATATTCCTCATGCTTTCATACTGAAGTACTGCAGCGTATACTTTCTCGCATCTGCATACAACTGAATCAATTTCACTAATAAGCTTCACAGCTCCGTCGTGTCGAATCCCATACCTGACATTCCCATGATGCATCATTCTCTTCGCAGGCAGGCACCCACGACCTTTCTGGGTGTACACGACCTTTAGAAAGAATACAGGCTATCAAAGGCCCAATGCATCCTCAATCCGAGACGAACCTATCAACAGATACTTGCCAGTGTCCCTGAAATTTAAATATGGAGGAAAATTAGTGCGATAAAAACAAGCAAAATTGTTCTGAGAGCATCAACCTAATTATAGTCAGTGAGGGATAGACTATTATCGTTCCATGTCATTCACTTGACTCTCTCTTGCTTCAGTATTTTGTCAGCGTTAACCAGGACAGCTGTAGCGGAGTGGGTTTGTTGATGGCAAACCGTCGCCGGGTCCCGTCGTCATGGAAACCTTGCTACAGCTGGCATCCACGGACGTTTTTTTCCCCTTTGACATGAGTTCTGCATCTCATTAGCATTCTTTTTATCTCTTCCCTCTTCTTCTTCTCACTGTGTTTAATCTGTATCCATCCACAGAGTGCTCACACCAGCTGCAGCCCAGCATACCTGTCTATTTCAAGCATATATTGTCATGTAACCAACAACCCCCAAGCCCCCCCCCCCCCCATTCAAACCTAAATAGATGCATTCTTTGTTGGGTGCTGTATCCCTGGCAACCGCATCATCCCCAAGCCATTTAATCATGACAGTGTGCTTTCATAATCAGCATAAGATTCTGTTACAGTGTCTTAGTTTTATACTGACACAGCATACCTCAAAGTGATCGCTGTTCCCCTAATCCTAACCACACCCCCCTCCCCACCCACTTGCTGTGTTCAAGATGTATGCATTTGTGCCCTAATGCTACAGTGTATATACGTATCATATTTTACCAAGGTATATCTATATGTATACGCTATATATATCCAAGAGTATGATTTTGTTGTGATTGTTATTGGTTATAGAGTAGAGTTGTTATAATGTATTGATACCCTCATAGCGGTGTTATGATTATATTTAGAACCTGCTGCATATAACTGCCTGTGATGCTGTCATGTTCTATAATTGCTACCCTGTCCAATCCTCCATCCTCTGTTTCCTTTACCCCTCTTGCCTTTAATAGTCCCTCTTGGTAACGTAGCCTTCCTGCTGACAATACTTTGGGAAAGGAACTTTTTCGTGCACATGATCTGGGTCACACGGACATGATTAATTGATGTTAGTCACTTGTCCCTGACACCGCCTAATGGATTAATTGAAGCAAAGTAATTGATGTATAGCCCATCACAGTGGATGTTTGTGACCAGCTGAAATAATTTGTGATCGAAAAACCAAACACCAGACATGTTACCTTTTGAGAATATGGGGCTTAAAGGTATATGGGCCTACTTATGCTTCACCAGCTCATTCTCTATTGTACGCACACAAAAAAATGTTCAAGTTTTCACAGGAAATAATTCTATTTGTGATTTTCTTGAAATATCTGTGGTATTACTGGCTATTTGGGGGAAAAATAATGTTGGACTTTGAATATTTGCTCACTTTCATTTAACTCATGTTTGGACAATTGTGAAAATCTATGTGAGACATAAGAATCATGGGGCTGACAAAAAACTATGAAAATCAATTCTTTCCCTTCATTTTATGCTATCAAACTTTGTACTTCGGTAAAAGAAGAAATATCAAAACTTGGTAATCAGCATCAAAACCCAAACCACATGTTTGTTTGTTTGTTTTTTCAGATATTCTAGGGTTCTGATGCAATAAAACTTTTTATTGGTTTTGAGATGCATGATCAATGATGGGATTTTTTTACAGTGATATTCCATGTGAATAGATTGCTCAGAGTGTGTGTTGCCAAACCCTGTCCCCTGCTTTTTCCAAACCCCTGGCAAAACGCATAACCACTACCACATTGTATAAACAGCAGCTGGGGGAAATTCATGTGATTCTTGACTAACAACATCCAAAATCTAGACAGCATCTTCACAAACCTTGAAAAAATGTTAAGAACTTGGATGCATTGTAATGTCAATTTACATTAAGGATCGCTTCTGCGATTTGTCTAAGGCTACTTCAGAATCCAGTCTACCAATCCTCAGCACCTTGTCTTTCAGCTCTGAATTCTTTATTTTCATTTTTTTGTACATCAAATTGATAATCATACTGAACAGCTGAATGCATGATGTGCAAGAATTTTGGTCTTCAATATAATGATGGTTATAAAGAGCCCAAGTCTTCTTGCAGTCATGTAGTCTTGGTGTAAGTCTCTTGCAAACATGTCATTACTCTACTGTATTCATCATTTTTTTCTATGACAGGTAAAACAATTTAAAAATTCATTTACCGACTAAATAAAAGCATGACTGACAATCAAGGCAATCCTATTAGATACATTCAGTTAAGAGCATTTTCCATGTGACTAGCCAGCCATTATGTGCAAATGTAATAAACCTTTATTGTTGACATGATGTTAATCCTGATATTATACAATAGCGGTGGAAGGTGTGTCTAGATAATCGGTTGTGGATGACAGCATGCTTGTGACTTTCTGCCATTAAAAAAAAAAAGCAGCAAAAAAAAAAATGTAATTTGATTTCATGTTAAAACACAAAATCTTTACAGACCCTAACAAAAGATACTCTGAATCAACACAAAGTGGGTTCCTTCCATATTCACTGAAATAATCTTCAGAGTTTACTTAGGGACATAGCAGAATCTTAGAGCTTTAATATCTGTACATAGAACTTTTCTGCTCTTGCTTTTTTAGTGGAAGAAAGTCTCATCTTGTGCTTTTGCCATGTAACTTGTCTACTCATGTCCTTTGTATCTAATCCAGTTTGTTAAAAATGTCTTTTTGTTTTGTCTTGTTAACCCCCCTCCTCAATCCCCCCTGCTCCTCCCTCCCCACCCCCCACCCCTCAATAATCCGCAATTGTCTGTTGCACCCAACCCAATCGGTCCCTCCCTCCAAAAAAACCACAGGTACTGGACCAACCTGCGAAATCTGTTGATCTCGCTGGTGCATAGCATTCAGTCTATTGTCAGTCTCGTATTCCTCCTATTCCTCTTCCTCGTGATTTTTGCTTTACTTGGCATGGAGTTCTTTGGAGGACAGTAAGTAACAGCCCCCTTATCCCCCTGTGAGAAAAAAAAAAAGAGAAAATGATGCAAGGTGCATGCCCAGTCTAGATTTTCCAAAGGAAACAAATTGTCATTGTTGTTGGCATCTTGAGTAGACAGTTTTGATGACTCCCTCTCTTTCCTTTCTCTCTGTCGTCTGTTTTGTCAATCCGCTCTCCCTGGGTGAAATGTGTAGTAGACTGGATTGATCCTCTTTTTTTTCCCCTTCTTCTTATTGTAGTCTGTGTATGAGTAAAGTACTTTAAAAGCATGGATCCATGCTGGAGGGGGAAAGAGTTTGAACCCCATTGCATGAGAAGGGCAGTCATACCACCCCCCCCCTTCCTTTTTAATGCCTGATGGGCCACGCCTAGTCATCGCTGTAGAGGGTATGATGCATGATTCTAAAATTACAAAAATGAGCCGGAATGTCTTGCATGGCTCGCCTCCCTCCCTTGATGCCACACCCCCTTTGATTTGTTGTTGTTGTTCTTTTTGAACACCAGAAATTCCCCTCCAACCCCCCCCCCCCATTCCATTCCAGTGTTTTTCTCTCCCAACAGGTTGATAAATAAGGTGATAACACACAAAGTCACGTGCCATCTTGATAACCCACTGATTTCTCCATGAAAAAAAATCTGAGTTTTTGGTGTCACTGTGATTGCATGTGTCATCGGTCACTCCCTCCTCATGCCTCATGGTCCAGCAAAAAAAAAAAGCACATCACTGCTCTCGCTTCATTCTTCAACTTCATTTGATTGTAGTTTCTTGTTGTTTGTTTGCTTTTTTTTCTTCCTTCAACAGCCGAGGCCTGGATAAAAAAAAAAAATACACATTCATTCCTACAGTCATTTTTTCATCACAGGAAAATGTTTTCTTCTTTTGATTGAATGATTTGTTGCACACATGCACTAATATGAACGCTTTTGTTTTGTTTTGTTTTTCTCTCTCTCTCCAAATCCATCCTTCTATCTTTCTTTTCTCTTCTTCTATCTGTTATGTGAATGTGATCTGTTATTGTTTTGTTTGAATGTTCTCTTTTTATCATGTTTCATCCCATGTGTCTTTGTGTTTATCCCACCCATATGTGTTCCCGTCCATTTCATCCATACTCCATCCTCCACCCACCTACTCCTCATCCTCATCCCTCCCACTCCAATTTCTTCCTTATATCTTTCCCATGCCATACCTCTTCCTTGTACCAACTCTCCTCTCCGATCCCTCCTAAACTTTCTGTATTTTCCCCCTCCCCTCTTCCACTACCCTTCCATCCTCCCATCTTCTTTCCTACCATCCCCCATCTTTTCCACCCATCCCTCCATCTTCTCCCCCTGTCACCAACACCGTTATTCCTCATCCTACATTTTGAATATGAAACTCTACCAAATGATACCAACCTCTCCCCATTCTCCCCCCCCCCCCACCTCCTCCCAAATCTCCATCACTTCCACCACCACCACCACCACCACACTCCATCCTCCCCCTCATCCCTCCCATTCCTCGTCCTGCATGTTTATGTGTGTTTTTTCTTTTCCCCGTCTCCAGATATTGGTCCTCCCTTCGGAACCTAGTGATATCCCTCCTAAGTAGTATGCGTTCTATTGTTAGTCTCCTCTTCCTTCTTTTCCTGTTCATTCTCATCTTTGCCCTCCTGGGAATGCAGCTATTCGGTGGAAGGTAATTCATTCACAAAACAAGGAATTTTTCTTTGATATGATTACCATAGTTGTTTACCCCCCCCCCCCCCCATATATATTATTTCTTTGTTCCTGTGGTAACACAATATGTATCCATTAGTAGCGAGCCCCGCATGACAGGTGTCTTAGCCACCATGCTGCCCCCATGGGTACATACATGTAGGAGAAGGGGTAATGGGAGATGACGGGAGGGGAGCAGAAAGTTGTAGATGAATTTTAGGGAAATATGGTATTAACACCCACTTTTATGAATTCTCAAACAAAATTAGATATTGCTGAAGTAAGGGGTACATATCAACATGACAAAGAACATATTGCAGAGTGATTAATGCAAAGATAGTGTGAAAGCAACTTTGAGTGCAACTCTTAGCACTTGCAGGTTGCCCATTTTTTCTTAAGTAGGGTGTATGCACCTTAGAGATTTCCTGTTGATACTCTTTATGACTCAAATCAGTTATATTCAAATTCAAATCCATATGCATAATCCCCTTTTGACTTTGAAATGGGTGGAAAAGAAAACTGAGACATTGAATCAGTTTTTTAATATGTGTATCAACATAGATGTGATTATAGGCCTACATAATGTTTATATATCTATATCTTTTGAATATTTGTGATTGATATAAAGTGATAATAATTATGTATACATATATATATATATATATATATATATATATATATATATATATATATATATATATATATATATTTATATCCACAGAAGAGAAATTTGTCTGAGCAAATGCATCGTCGTTCAAAGCTTTCATTACATGAAAAATAGATAAACTGTATTGACAGGAATATTGGAATTATGTGTTAAGGGTGTGAGTAATTATGAAGAGAATTTTGACATCCAGAAACTGAAGAGATTTTTAAATCACCATTCAAATTATCATCTATTCCTGTATCCTGATGAGACTGAATGAAACAAGAAATCTTCTTGGAAATAGAAAGAAAATAGAGGTTGAATCATAAACTCCTACTGGGGCTTTGATTTAAACTTCAAAACTATCTTGTAGACTCCTAGAATGGGTTTATTTAATTAAACTGAAATGTTATAGGCCATTAGATGACATCTCTTTTTATTATTTATATGTAGCAGGAGATTATATCTCGATTATAATTTCTATATCAATTTCTTGTCAGTTTGGTACTTCTTCAGCAAATATAGTCCTTTTTATATATTGGAAATCTTGAATGTCATATCCAAATATTTTGTCCCCCTATAGATTTTAAGTGTGCACTGTGTTCTTTAATGTCTATGTAACCTTAACAATTGTAATGGTTTGCAAAGCGAATTAAACTCTGAAAAGCTATGATTTTTTAAGCAAAGCAAGCTGCATTACAATAATTTTCACTGCATTTGCTAAACCTTGATTTCCATAAAGTCCTCTATAGAATTAAGTTCTCACATGCGTGTGTGGGACCTGCATATTGAATGCAATGCCTGCACAATGCAGCATTTTTTTCTTTATTAGTTTATTACAAATTTATCCATTTATCTAGATATTTATTTGTGCCTGGCATGAATTTCACAGCTTAGAAATCTAGCTATCATTACTGAACCTAAGTGCAATCCAGAGCAGAAATTAAACTTCTGCACAAGAAGCAAGTTCTTTGGTTTATTTGCATATTTCTTGCAAGTCCGATTTAGTGTTACATGTTATTAGTCATATTACTATAAATGTTGTTCTCATAACAATTATTATCAATACTTTTGTGTTTAGTGTGTGATATAGCCAGTGTAATCAAAGTTTCTGCACTACCCAGAATAATACAAGAGTGTAAGGTTATACAAACATTTGCAAAGTTATTTTCCCCAGACTTACAAAGAAATTTCCCATGAATGTTAATGATGTTATAAAGCTGTCAAAACAAATGTCATTTTAAGTTCTATTTTGATATCTATTTTCAAGAGGGTGTTAACATTATGTATTTTGGAAAGGAAGGGTGTTAACATTATGTATTTTGGAAAGGAAGGGTGTTAACAGTATGTATTTTGGAAAGGAAGGGTGTTAACATTATGTATTTTGGAAAGGAAGGGTGTTAACATTATGTATTTTGGAAAGGAACTGGGAGCATATTTTCCAACTCTTTACTGATTTGTTGGGATAAGTGTCACGCAGAAGAAGAAAAATCATACGTGTAAGAAATCTGGAAGTTCTCCATTTTAGAATACCCAAATCTGCCTATTTATGACATTTTTGATTTTCTGTCAATCTCCAAAGAGTTATCATGGCCTTGACTGTTAGATGAGCTCATGTTTTTATGCATGTTTTTGTGCATGAATGTTTCATAACTTTTGCTATTTGTAGCAGAATGTTTTATTCAAATTGTCATTCCTGGCTGAATATTTCTCTGCTTGGAATTTTGATCACCCTTTTATAGCTTTAGTAATCTTTGCACCTCTTTATTTTCTCCTCCCAAACCTTTTTTTTTTTCAGATAAATGATAGCCAGATGCAAACTATTTGACATTTGATATGTTTATTTGGTGGATATATGTTGCTGTAATTCTTTTCGTGCAGATTATGAGGGAGATGACAGTGCTAGTGCTTATAATCTTATTTCAGTTATACACAATTTGTTGGAAACAAAAATGATGAAATAATAAGTTTGCAGAAAAGGGTCATAGGAAAATGTGAACATTTTTGATGAGCTAAATAATACTTGAAAAAAAAAAGAAAATTATGATATGATGTGCACAATAGTGTGGTTATGCTTAGCATGTGTCAGAAAGTAGAATTAAATCATAGAAAATGCAGATTTAACATCAGGTGTTTATTTGATGTTGTTGTTGTTTTTTATTTCAAGATAAAGCCTTCTTTGAGCTTGTACATCTAATTAGTTCATCAACATACAATGAATGGAAATAGAAATGGCTTAGGCTTAAGATTTTCAGCTAATCATGCTCATTTTTAATTGGATTTTTTTTATGCAAATGATGAGGGATTGAGATTTCTGTTTTAGGTTGTTTTGTAGAAACTGAAAATTCTAACATCAAAAATGCCAAAATTCCAAATTCTTCCAAATCAGCTCATTTTGCAGTTTTCTGGGCTTTCTGTTCAGTTTGTTTTGTTGCATTATTTACATAAATTTTTGTGGGAGCAAATTTGTTATTAAGCAATGAATAGGTTTAGACTAGATGGATGTCCGGCAAGATAGGCTCTCCCCCCCCCCCCAAAAAAAAAAAAAAGAGTGCGATGTTCTAATTGTTTGGTTCGATCAGAGATTTATCTTTTGCTCCCCCCCACCCCCAACAGATAATCCTGATAATTCACTGGTTTACCCTGACAAGGAGTTTGTAAATTTACTCTGGCTTGGAAAGGAGGAAATCAAGGTTTAAGCAAAATTAATTTTCCATTTTCTTTCTGTGCTGATTTTCAGTAATTCTAGGGATGATAATTATTTTGTTCTAAAGGCGGTAAAAAGTTTCTTGTTTTAAAGAGAGTTAAGATGTAGCATTTGGGTATCCATAACCCAGTCCTTTACGATATTGTAAAGATGATTACATAGATGAAATAGTCCTTGAGTACAGTTTGAGTGGAGGCTTTCTTTCTCTTGTTTTAAAACTTCCAACAGACTTTAACCATGTGACAGATATGTGAGATAAAATATTTGATGTTCTGTCCCAACCAGCTTTAATTACGACCCAGAACAACCGAAGCCTTCCAGTAATTTCGACACCTTCCCCATCGCCCTCATCACTGTGTTCCAGGTGAGTTGAAAGTGAATGGTCACAGTTTTATTTTATGAATTTTGCATTATATTTCACATACATGCAGAAATGGGGGAAAATAGTTTTTTGATGTACCACTTTGTACATTGCCAGAAAAACCCAGAATCAATCTGATGTTTTAGGCAGGAAATGTGCATGTGCAGGAAAAAAAATGGAATCTTTTCAGTGTTTTTTTTTTTCTTGTGAAAAGTGCATTTGCAGGGGAAACTGGAGTATAGTCAAGGTTTTTTGTTTGTTTGTTTGGTTTTTTTTTATTACTGGTATTGCACATGTGCAACCTGCCACTGTTTTTGAGTGTAGGCTGCTGATATGTGCTAAGGGTGGATGTCTCATGACAAAAAATGAAAAAATAAAAAAGTAATAAAACTGACGAGCTCGGGGAACGCAATTACATAAACAAAAAACCTGAACAATATTGCCAAGTTTCAAAAACATCAATCCTAAGAAGGTATTCTGTTTATTTCCATTTTTCACTCACATTATGGTAGTTACCTAGCAACTTGAAGAAAAAAAAAGAATTTTGAAAACACACATTGGTGGTTGGGTGTTTATGTAACTTCACATTTTTATGTTTATGAAAGAAAGGCCTGTGTTTATTGCTTGAAGTGTCTAGTTTAAAAACCCTGACTGCAGAAAAAAACAAACAAACATTGAATTGAAAATACAACAGAAAAGTCCTTGAGTGACAGACAAAGTAATCTAAGGAAATGCAATTTCTGTATCTGTATTTTGATAAAGCATATTAAAAGACAGTAGAAACAAACTTCTGAATATTTATGTACAATAAAATATTTCAAAGCAGTTGGATTGTGAGAGATTGATTTGAGTTTGCAACATCAGCAACTAAGTAGTACAGAGCAAAAGACATGCGCTCAAAGTCATGAAATTCTTCCATCGAGATTATTTACGTCGATGTAGGGCAATTTGTCAATCAATTCAATTCAATTCAATTCAATTCAATTCAAATGAATTTATTGGGAATTTTCTGCATTGAATATATATTGCAAATGAAATACAGTCATTTCTTATTGTTTTCAAGACAATAGAACATACAGTGTGTACATCCGAACGTAACTGAGATATACATGTACAGATTAAAGAAAAGAATAAGAGAACACATCATTTGGGAACCACTCTGGATAAAGTGAATCATAATGATCTGACTGAATTATGGCACATGTATTGGGAGTGTGAATGCAGAAGACTGCTGTCAAAGAAGCATATGGCTTGAAGATTCGACAGCCTTGAAAGAGAAAAAAAAAAGAAAATGGGCAAAACATACATCATGCATACTTAATAGAAACAAAAGAGACAATCAGTTGCACTGAATAGAAGTGTGGTCTTGATTGTTATTTTTTTTTTTTTACAGATTCTGACCGGTGAAGACTGGAATGCCGTGATGTACGCAGGAATCAAGTCACAGGGGGGCGTCCCGAACGGAATGTGGGCAAGCATATACTTCGTTATTCTGGTGCTATTTGGCAACTGTATCCTTTTCCGCTTCAAGTTGGGACATGTGTCAACCTAAACCATTTTCACTTGCATCAAGTTTGCATGTTGGATATTTTTTGTATGAAAAAAAAAATGAAAGACAGATTTGGATGTCTCCAGCGTTTTTTCGTTTTTGTTTTTGTTTTTCATTTCAATGAGATGCCTTTGGTAATGTCGATGATATGCATAAGATTTTAAATGTTGCTATTTTGGATGCAATGTCAGTTGTGACATACTGATAGTAGTGCTGTCTTCTTCCTATTAGTGTGGGGATGAGCACATACCACAGTGGTTGCTATTAACCCATTGAGGTCGAGCTGAATTTGCTGTAACATATACATTTCCCATAGACACCTGCCTGAGTATACTCGGGACTAATATTCTATGGGTTGATTAGGGAAGGGGATGACAGGACTTGGGGGGGGGGGGGAGGTACAAATTATTTTGTATTAAAGGACCTGTCTCACTGCCCTGGTAGGGCCTGACACCTAGTTTCCTAAGTTTAACCCATTAGCCCGAATTCACGAAGGTGGTACAAACAAAACCATGGTTTAAACCATGGACAAAAACCATGGAGCGCCAAGTGTCGCACGGGATATTTCGTTACGAAATTGGTCATTTCGTCGATAAAATGACAGGTTTCGTGAACGAAATTATCATTCCGTGGACGAAATGTTCATTTAGTTACAAAATGTTGTCATTTTGTTACAAAATAATAATTTCATCGACGAAATGACTGATTTCGTGACGAAATATTCCATGCGACATTTGGCACTCCATGGTTTTTGTCCATGGTTTAAACCATGGTTTTGTTTGTACCACCTTCGTGAATTCGGGCCATTATGTATGGGAACCTGGTGGCCTGCGTATTAAGTCTATGGGCATTTCAGAATCCAGCAGGCCTATGGAATGAGTTGATTATGCATTGCAATAATCTTTTTTACAGATTTTAGATTTTTTCTTTTATACCAGCATAGCAAAAAAAAAAAAATACACATTTTGTTTCATGTCCCCTAAAGAACGTACTAGTATGCATGGCTAATGTTTGGGGGGGGGGGGGGAACCCACTTGCACCATATAGTAATATATCAGCAGTGCATGAAAACAGGCACAGTGGGCAATGTGAAATTACACATAATCATTGCTGGAGTATACCAATGATCCAGTTTTATCCCAGGTAACAAACATCAGTACTGAGATATGCAATTCTCGGAGAGTGGATCCCTTGTTTTTTTCCTTGACCAATCGCCTTCACTCTTGCCCCCTGCCAATTACCCCCCTTCTGGACGCACAGACACACTATTGAATGTCTTCCTTGCCATTGCTGTTGACAACTTAGCCAACGCCCAGGAACTGACCAAGCTTGACCAGGAGGAGGACGAAGCCAATCAGGAGGCGGCGCTGCGTGAGGTCCAGGCCATCCAGGCCGCGCAGCAGACCCCCAACATGAGCCGCCGCGGATCCCCCAGCCCTGACCACCTCCCCATGTGAGTATACCATGGGGGGCTGGGGCTTTCCCCATTTGGGACCACGCCTTCCCCATTTGGGACCACCTGTTGTGAAAGCCTGATTAAAGTTGCAGAACATTGATATTCTGGCTTTTGTGGGGATGGGGGTTGTAGGGGCGGGTCCAGGAATTCCGTAAAGGGGGGAGGGGGGGCACAAACTATATTTCTGGTGCTACTTCCGGGTTTCATGTCATTTTTTCCTTTTTATTTCTTTTGTTTCAACAACAAATAAAGAGGGGGCATGCACCTGGTGCACCCCCCCCCCCCCTGGATCCACCACTGGGTGGTACTCATTTGGATCCAAGCTTTGAATGATATGCAATTTGTCAACTTCGTTTTCTAATATTTAAAAAAATGAAAATAAGAAGAAAATAGGTCATCACATATATACAATATTTAGAAAATTGTTTAGAAAGTATAGATGCAGACCAGCATGGATGCAGAAAGGAGATAAGAATGATAATAGTCAGTTTTTATTGTCTAAGAGTTTCACAGGAGCTTCATTCATTCCCAATAGATATTGACGACTGCGGACTTGAGCTGTCAGCACAAGAATGTCGAGTACCATAGTGTGATGTTTTAGTCATTCATCACCATGGAAACCAGTTCTAAACAACTTCACATTGCATATATATCTGTGAACATAATGGAGTGGTTGCTATCAAACCATGCTCATACCCAGTTCCAACCCACCGTCCGAAGCCTTGTGCGAGAATATCCTGTTTGGAACCAGCACTGAGCTGCCAGGCACACTGTAACAAAAGACTGTGACATCATCAATTTAGTACTCTATAAAGATCTTCTTTTTGATGGCAATTTAGTATGAGAATATTTGAAGAGTTTGTTTGCAAAAACCGATAAGTCCATATTTGCCAAATGGAGATATTTGCGATTAAAGGTCAAGAAAAATAAAGAGAATAATAAGAAAATTTTTGCTTCTTTTGACCATTACTTCAAAAATATACCTTTATATGTAGTGACCAATATATCATTTAAAAGGTATTATTTTGTACTTTATAACAGAGATCGTACTTCAAAATCTTCAAAAATGGACTTATCGGTTTTTGCAAACAAACCCTTCATTTGTCTTATTCTGTTGTTTGTTTATTTCTCTTTTTGGTTGTCTTTTCCTGGTCCACTTGTAGCGAGGATGGCACAAACATACAGCTGAATGAAATGAATGATCCCAAGAGGATGAATGGGGACCATAATGCCGAGATGGGAGGTGAAGGTAGGTTGAGTGCTAACCTTCCCAGCATTCCCTGTCTCAACAAAACTTATTCTTTTATTCCTTTTATCATCGTTATTCCCTTTAACCCTTCAAGTTCCAGAGACCACATTTGCTTGATTGTATTTTGTTTTTCTAAGGTAAAGTAAAAAAAAAGAAAAAAAAAAGATTGTTGTGGTCTTTGTTGCTCAGACATAGTCATTAATTTGTTTTGGCTACAGAGCCTCCAAAACCGTCTTAATTCCTTGATCAATCACTGAATGTTAAATTGGCAAGACTTTTACAAGATGGAAGTATATTCTCTCTCAAATTGGCAATTTTTGTGTATTTTTCTTCTCTCTAATTTCATGCAAATACGATGAATTTAACTGCTTCCATCTAATCTTCCTTCAATGTGAGATATGCAATGAAATTCAGTGGTGCCAATTTAATGGTTACCAGGTACAAGATATTAATTTCCACTGTAAAAATTTCCCTAAGATTACTGGGTTAATTACTTTGATGCAGCATAGGATGTCTGGAATGTTCCTGTAATTTATGAACGTCCAGTGACATGTTAACTTACCGGAGTTATTACTGAATTAGAAACAGTTACTGCAAGATTGTGAATGATAAAGCCTTGAAATTGTGGAGAAAAGTGTCAAGATTGTTCATAAAGTAGCTGTATCACACATCTTTCAGACACACTTCAACTGAAGCTTAAAAAGTATATATAAATGTGAACTAGTTTATCACCATGATAAAATGCTGATCATGCCAAGAGGGCTCGTAGTCAATTTTTATAATGCATTTACTTTAAAATGTGTCTGATTTTTTTTTTAATCTTTACATATGTGAGATAAAGTTGAAAAGACCCTTCTTTGTTCCCTGATTGTCAATTTTGTTATTCATTCTTTTATTCTGATTTGTAATCTTGGATGGTTTTCAGTATTTATCTTCATATTTGCTAATTTTTCTATTTTCAGTGTCAGAAAGTGTCTAAATTTCAAGAATGATGTGAGGCATCAGTGTAGGTCCAGTGATAAATAATCATTTTCAGATAATTCCAAAGTACCTTTCTTCTGAATAGTTTTTTTTTAATTGCATTAATTGGATGTAATATGTGACAGAAACAGAATTTGGTGAGCTTCAAAAATTCATGTCAGCAAAAGGATGTTCAAGCTTCAATTTTGAAATAGTTTCCTTATTCAGACATTACCTGTATAATATATGAATTTTGTATTTATTCTTCACTGACTGTGAAATCAGTGCAAAGTTGGTGCCAACATACAGATTCAGATGGCTTATCATAACCTTTTATGGAAATTTAGTAGGCCTGTGAGCAGGTCATCCTCATTATTATGCCAACACGGGCCGCATGTATTTGACGTGATAAGATACACACATGCGTAACATCAATGGTGGGTCTGCTCGCTTTTCAAACATTTTACTAACTCTTGGCTTGGGCATCGGGTACCCACTTAGTCATTTGTCATGGGATTGGAATAGATAGCTAGATTTTCATGACTTCTGACGCCTCCTAATTAGTGCCATTCCATGAACTCTAGCTGCCGTACATGTCCATGAGTGTGAGGGCTTTGTGGATGCATTGGCGTGTCATTGGAAACTAATCGCATACCCATAGAGATTAACTGTGGCTCTTTAAGCATCACAGAACTTGAAGGCATTGTCAGAGTTAGAGTCAGAAAGGTGTTAGTGCTGTTTTGGGTGAGTGGAATTAATGCCTTTCTGCTAGTTTCCATAGGATGAAATCAAAGGTGTATAAGGACATCTATTTTTAAAACATTTTTAAATCCCTATGCGACGCAGTCCACTTAAGAAACATGTGGATATTGTTGTCAGTACCAATAATTGCACTAAATTGAAAAGTTTGGATCCTTTAGCATAAACTGTAAGCTCTTTTCAAATTGAACAGATTTGAAAAATACAACTGTATTAAAGAGTGCACACACTGTCAGTAATTGTTGTGAGTAATCTGCTTTTAAAAAAAGCAAACACACGACAAAAAATGTTTTGTGCCCTGCAGAGAAAACATAACTCCATTTATATGCTTCGCAGATGCTTAAAGAGTTACAGATTGAAATAGTATGGTTTTCATATCAACTGCTGTGTGTTTTACATGCACTTGAGATGGTATGTGCAAACCTGTGGCTGCATGCTTTTAATGCTCAGAGCACACATGAATATGATGTGTGTGTGAATGTATGTGAGTGTGCCTGTGTACATGAAATGTGTGTCTGTGCTTGGCTCGGTGAGCTTGTGTGTATGTGCGTGTGCATGTTTACAATAGGCTTTGTGGCCTACATGAAGAAATGTGTGAAAATGCATTCTAGCCATTTTCATCACCATCCTAGAAATAGGCATTCTTGTCATTGGCCATGTAGCTCCATCCATTTTAAACTGCATTTCATACCTTTTGAACATCTGGGAACATGTCATTATTTTCATTTTCAGTACATTTAAACCTGTGCAGAAAGACCATACATACAGAAGTCCCAAGGGGCCTTATAAATGTGGTCTTTGTGAATAGGTTAAACCTTACATATGCCCAATAATGTGCACAGTTTTGCTGAGGGAAACTGTAGAAAAATATGTTGTAGATACTGCTTTTGTATGCTGCATCCTTATACAGGCTGATAATTCTTGAGCAGTTGTTAGGTTGCACAAAGCATTATAATAATATAGCAGAAAATAGTTAACACTGGGTGAAAAGGGTATTATTGATTAAGGGTAGCATGGTGTATCACAACAGTGTACAATTCTTATGTGATGAGAAGTAATAACTGCAGTTCATTATATATTGAATGTTCATTTCTCTGTCAAAGCACGTCTATTATCTTAACTGTAGGGCCTACTTCATAGAAAGGTTGGGCTTTCTACTCAACTTATCTCACTTTCATAGTCACATGCATTCATGTCCACTACGCACAGAATTGTACATTTCATGAAGACATAACCAAATTCTATTCACAACCTGCAAAATCACTTTTAACAATTCAAAAGCTTAGTGAGATTCATCCTACCTAAATTGCCCTTGAAAAGTAATAATGATACTAAAGCACAATTAACATTAGGTCATACTGTCATACTAGCTTTGTAGTAAGAGGTAGAACAAATCCAAATCCTCGAGTATCATGTGGCAAACATGAATAACTTCTGTGTATACCCTGCAAGCATGCATGCACATGATTGTCATTTGAAAAAAAAAAAAAGTCTTGCTGGAAGAAAAGCTAATTTGATTGACATCGGAATATTTCTATCAATTTCCACACATTGTTTGTTGTAATATGGATTAGACAAAGGAAAGTTGTCAAGAGAAAGAGATAACTGTGTCTGAAATTAAATCTGAAACCTAATCATCCTGAATAGGGGAAGGTCCATCCAGTGTTGAATACAGAGCTCTAACTATATAAACTTGAAATTTGTTTTATTTAGCCTTTGCAATACAAGAAAATCATATCATGTCATAAAAAATATGTAGAGTAAAGAAAATTTCCACATTTTGAATTAGGTTGCTCTAGTAAATTTAGCAAGATAAGCTTTCTAAGCTATTCAGTTGCTTCAGAAATTGTATTTTTTCTAATATTAGATCTTCAGTAGCTTTTCCTCACCATGGGGTATGAGTGTTGCATATAAAGCTGATTTGATTTTATTGTATATGGGTTTGAATGTTAGTGCTTCAATACAATTGTTTATTTTGTTCCCAATAATCAGCTGATGCCATTTACTGCTGAATTTTCTTAATACAGTAATATTGAGAATAGGTAAACACATTAACTGTCTGCAATGCCAACTGCACAGCCACACATCCTAAATATCAAGAAAATAGTATCATCAGCTGTACCTTCCGCAGAAGGATTTAGAGTGTCTCTCTTCTTCTCTGCATCCATGAAAAAAATATCTTCTGTTTCTGACCCAGTTCTCCCTGGTTAGTGGATCTGTTCCCAAGATTTTAGCATCATCATCATTATCATCATCATCATCATCACCCATCCGTGGAATATACCTCTTCAGCTCTCTCTTTCTGTCTTTCTGTCATCCTGGCATGGCATCCCTCGCACAATGATCACATGATCTCCTCTCATTGTGACATCATAGATGAAAGGATTTCATGCATAATGATGCTCCTTGACTTGGTCCACCACTAACACCAGTGCTCGTCGATCGTTGCCATGGCAAATTGAGGCTTCACTAACATGCATGGTACAGGTGCTGGCCGCATCCACTGCATTGCTTGAATTCATCCGGCCCTGTCTGGCATTGGAAGATAATAATAAAATTTGAAGAAGCGTTTAAAAAAAAAACAGCAACAATGCTCTAGCTCGACATTCAAGTATGATGGCAATAAAAACATTGCCTGAAATGTTTGCGCTCTCATCTCAACCAATTGGAGGCAGGTATTAGTTGGTTCTGCCTAAAGTACAAATGATCTCCTCCTCCTCCTCTTCCTCCTCCTCTTCCTCCTCCTCTTCCTCCTCCTCCTCTCCTCCTCCTTCTCTTCATTCTCTCCTCCTCTTCCTCTTCCTCCTCCTCTCCACCTCCTCTCCTCCTCTCCTCATCCTCCTCCTTCTCTTCCTCCTCCTCCTCCTGCTCTACCTCCTCGTCTTCTTCCTCCTCCTCCTTCTCCTTCTCCTCCTCCTCCCCCTCTTTCTCCTCCTCCTCCTCCTCCACCTCCTCCTGCTCCACCTCCTCCTGCTCCACCTCCTCCTGCTCCACCTCCTCCTCTTCCTCTTCCTTCTCCTTCTCCTTCTCCTCCTCCTCCTCCTCCTCCTCCTCCCCTTCCTCCTCTTCCTCCTCCTCCTCTCCTCCTCCTCCTCACCCTCCTCCTTCTCCTCCTCCTCCTCTTCCTCCTCTTCCTCCTCTTCCGCTTCCTCCTCTTCCTCCTCCTCTTCCTCCTCCTCTTCCTTCCCCTCTTCCTCCTCCTCCTCCTCCTCCCCTCCTCCTCCTCCTTTCCCCCTCACCCAATGATTTATCCTCCTCTAATAAACCCTTGTGATCTTTGTGTGGCTCTCTACTGCACCTGATCCCTGATTCATACCGCCCTCTCTAGACAAGAAGGGATCAGGCACCACCAGCTGGTTCAAGCAGTGCTTCCACTACCTCAACGTTCACGGCATCCCGTGGCCGTGTCCAAACTGTGAAAATTGCGAGACCCCCTGTGTGTGTCAGTGTTCCTGCGAATGTCGCCTCAGAAAGCCCTCTGACAAGAAAAAAGGTCTTTATTTCTTGAGACTCACTTCTTTCTTGACCCAATATATTTGTATGCAGTGGTGTTTGTTTTTTTTCTGCTCCCTCCCGAATACTACACATTAATCACACATGATGTTTGTCTCAATATGGACAGCAGTTTCCAGTTTTCAATGACATTACACAATTGCATGAATAGAAACCTCCCTCTCTCCGTCTTGCCCCCACAACATTAGGATGTTATTTCCCAGAACTTGGATACAATGAAGTAGGTTGTTGCCCAGATGGATCAAGTACTGCATATAGAAACATTAATGTCATTTTTTAGTTTGATTCATGTGTTTCTGCATTGGTCATGCCCAAGTACAGTATACAAAGTTCAGGACTTTTTACAGTCCATGTATATATATATTTTTTCCTCAGGATGCCCAGTCAGTGTCTCATCATTGAATTGCATGACATTGATGTGTTGAGTAAATGTGATTTGATATTAATCATACATCATTAATTTCAATGCATTTTCAGAATACTCCTGATGTGTTATGTCAGTTTAATCACAAAATATCCTATTGAATAAGAAAGCATTATCAACGTGTGAGGAATGAGAGTTGGTAGAAATGAAATGCGGAGCTCCCTGGAAGTATCTGTGATATATGTTACGGCATATATTTCCATACATGAACGGTTCAAAGAGTTCAATATTAAAGTTGGTAGATAAGACATGACTGACAGCCAGGAAAGGTCTCTACACTGAGTCATGATCATGAGGATGATATATAGTCACAAAATGGCAATGATAATAGTTTTGAAGTACGTGTAATTATGAGGGTGAAGTTTGTGCAGATGATGAAGATAAAAGTGATGGTGATGGCTTTGATCTCAACTGTGATGATGATGATGGTGATGGTGACGATGGTGACGATGATAGTGATGATGGTGATAATAATGATAATGATATTGATGAAGATGATGATGTTGATGATGATGATGATGATGGTGATAATGCTTGATGATGATGATGATGATGATGATGACAATTACACAGGTGATATTCATGATGAGAGTATGTGTACCGTTGGTAATACTGTATACGCAATATATTTCGCGAATCTAACTTTTCGCGAATTGGGACTTCCCAACAATTTCGCGTGTTTTTAAATTCGTGATCGTGAGGTCCTGTACTGAACGGAGAAATGTGTATGCATATGTCACATTTATATCGACATGAGAGTCAATATTTTCGCGTGCTTTTAATTTCGCGAATAGCAGCTGACTCGCAAAATTCGCGAAAATAAAAACCTCACGAAATATTTGGTGTATACAGTAAATAATTGAGATAGTTGTGTAGAAGATGTCAATAATGTTAATTGTGTAGATGTGTGCACAAACCAAGTCAGAGAAAGGCGAAAATAAACAATTCACTTTTTTAATGTCAAAACTTTCAGTTTTACTCATTTGTTCTATAGGTGACAACATAACCATTTTATTATTAAGCAGACCTATATGGCTGTTATAAACATGTTAGATATATGATTGTTATAACTATGGGGTGGAATTTCCTGTTCTTATGAGTACTTCATGCAATGAACAGTGCTTGTCACCATGATGCATGGTACATATTTGTAGAATATTTGTTCCATTTGCTAATCTAGGATAGTATATGCACCTTTTTTGAAGTTGTTTATACTTGAAATGTATAAGCATTCAACTTCACAGTCACCAAACCTCAACCAAAGACTAAAATAGGTGACTACTCCAAATACATCATAAAAGTACAGCTAGGGTCCTACCCCTATCCTAACCTTGTAAAGAAAATGTCAAAGAAAAGTAATTCACAAAAACAGACTTTTCAACAAATGGAACAAGTGGAAACTACATACCAGAATAATGGAACTGACATGGATGATATAAAAGATTACTCAACCAAGGATAAAGGCACATTAAATGATTGTATAATGATAGTGGGGAAACCGTGGACATTTTTATCGATGGGAGGCATGTCATAAGCATGAATGTGGCACGTAAGGATTGATCCCATTGGGGCAAAGATAAGACCATGAGAGGTGTGTGGCGATGGTCTTTAAGGACTGAAATCTTTGAAAGGTCAAAGTAAAAAGCACTATTAAAGTCACTGCAATCACATGTTATCAATATGTTTGAATTTTCATGTGCTAGTGAATTTTTATTGATGAAAATCATGGTTATGTAATGATGAAATTTCATTTCTTAGAGTAGGAAATTGAAAATGGCATGGTGACATTTTATCCCCTACTTGTAACCGTGACTTCCTGATAGAATCCGAGGTGGCGGAAGAAGAATCTGGATTCCAGCCCAAGCCGATGGTTCCATACAGCTCTCTGTTCATCTTCAGCACAACTAACCCGTAAGTACTTGACTACTCCCTTTAAAGAGTCATTTCATACTGTGTTCAATTTTGTCTTTATTGAGAAAATCAGACACTTCTTACATAAATTATAAAAGAGCGTACAATTCTAAGAGGAATTAAAAGTTTATATGAAAAAAAAAAAAGATTGGTTTTTTAAATGGCACAGATATCCAGAAACAAAGTGGTCCTGATAAAAGGTGGGTCCCACCTTTTATTAGGTGGGACCCACAATTTCATGTGACAGTCACTTTACCTAAATCATTCAAAAATTGGTGAAAAATTACATTTTGAATGATTAATTCGTGGCATTATTTTCCCTTGACAGTGTTCGTCGCTTCTGCCATTACGTTGTGAACCTGCGCTACTTTGACACCATGATTATGGTTGTCATCGCTCTCAGTAGTATTGCCCTAGCTGCTGAAGATCCTGTCAACCCGGATGCCCAACGAAACAAGGTGAGCGCTTTTTGGGAATCTTTGCCCCCATCAAATTTCCAGATTTTGTTATCTCAGCTGCTCTCTTTCTGAGATACTTTACATCACAATAATGAAAAAAAAACTTATAAAGAGACATAGCTTTCTTGACACTCTGGTAGATTTTGTAACCAACTGTACACATTGTCTTCAAAAAATACGTGGATGAAATTTAAATTGTATGAAAGCTGTGAATGTCTTTTAGGATTTGGAATTAGTAATGATGTTTTATCGGTTTTGAGGTGTTTGCGATGTTTCATATCAATGACGATGATTGCAATGATGATGATGGTGATGATGATGATGATGATAGATGATGACGTTGATGATGGTACAACCGTAATGATGATGATTATGATGTTGATGATGATGATGATGATGATAGATGATGATAGTGATGATGATGATGATGATGATGATGATGATAATGATAAGAAAAATTATATACCACAACATTTGCGAAGGTACTTCCTGTCAATTCTTGAAGATTATCGGAAAAATGACAGGAATTATAACAATTATAACAGCAATATATCATGGCAGAAAAAAAACTTTCACCCTGTGTGTCACTCTGAGAAAACACTGAAATCTGCAAATGGCTCTCTCTCTCTCATCCATCCTTCCCCAATTCAAAGAGAAGAAGAAGACAGATTTCTTGGTTTTTATCCTTTCACTTCAAGTTTGGTAGCCTAGACATTCTCAATTTCATAATTTCTTGACTCAAACCCTTTCTCTCTATATCTTTCTCTTTCCATGATATATATTTTTTTCTCTCTTTTCCAGGTCCTGGAGTACTTTGACTATGTGTTCACCGGTATCTTCACTTTGGAGCTGGTCCTGAAGATTCTGGATATGGGCTTCATCTTCCACAAAGGGTCTTACATGAGAGATCTGTGGAACATTCTAGATGCTGTTGTTGTAGTTTGTGCCTTATTCGCTTTCATCTATCAGGAGTAAGTGAATCAGCCACTGCATAACTTACAAACCACCCTGCATTCTGCCCATTTGGCATTATCTCCTTGCACTTATTTTGTTAACCGCTTGAGTCCCGGGCACCATGCTTCTTATGTGGTTGCACCTTTCTTGATGCATTGTCAGGTTTTGTGAGGTACATTGTAGAGTGTGATTTTTTTTTCTTGGTTTATCCCTTTGCTGTTTATCATATTTGTTTGTTTTAAGTGCGAACTTGCAAAGGCCTTTTTAATTGTTAGATAATAACTGATCCAATCTTTCTCCAATGTAGGGCATGCTGTAATGAAAGTAATTTCCAAAACAAATTCCCCACAATTTTAAAAGACAGTGTGGCGAATTATTTGCAATTGGGTGTTGTTAAATTACTTAATTGTGAATGACATCACAGAAGGGAAGAAAGATTTTTGATGGGTGCAGATTAGGTGGGTGCTAGAAAAATGAAAGCTTGGATGATTAAAAACATTTGATACTTATTTTAATCAAACAATTCCTTAATTTGTGATGTGAAGACCTATACACATCATCAGATGTCATCATGAATACAGAAGATAGGTAGATAGATAGATAGATAGATAGATAGATAGATAGACAGACAGACAGATAGATGGATAGATAGATAGACAGACAGACAGATAGATAGATAGATAGATGGATAGATAGATAGATAGATGAATGGATAGATAGATAGACAGATAGATAGATGGATAGATAGATAGATAGATGGGTAGATAGATAGATAGATAGATGGACCGATAGACAGAGAGATAAATGGACAGATAGATAAATGATAGATAGACAGACAGACTGAGAAGGGGAGGGGTGCATATTTTACATCTCCATTTTCTGTCATTCACTATTCAATGATCCATCATTTATGAAACTGTTCTCAACTCCTTACATTTTAGTTATTTGCACAGCACCTGACATTCCCGTGATCCTTAGAATAGTCCCATAATGCACCTGTGTGGATTTTGTGTTGTGTTACAATTTACATTTAAGCTCCAGCCCTCTCCACTGGCAGGGTTTGTTTGCAAGTGTCAATATTTCAACCTCCCGATCAGATGTTTTCAATTTATTAATAGATATTTTTAGTATGAATACCTGAATGGGATCCATTTCATAAAGGGGTTTGTGATCATTCCAAGTTCCAAGGATCACAGATTTTGTGTTGTGTTACAATTTACATTTAAGCTCAAGCCCTCTCCACTGGCAGGGTTTGTTTGCAAGTGTCAATATTTCAACCTCCCGACCAGATGTTTTCAATTTATTAATAGATATTGTTAGTATGAATACCTGAATGGGATCCATTTCATAAAGGGGTTTGTGATCATTCCAAGTTCCAAGGATCACAGTAACCATGGCAACAGTCAGCAAACATCCAACCATGCAGCTGTTAGCATGGAAGTCATCACTGTGATGACTACAAATTACAGTGACACAGCAAACACCTCTAAGAATGATGCACTGAAACCTGCACGTGGTTTGAAGTTACATAGCATATGATTAGTATTTGCTGCTATGTTGCCAATTTGATCATCAATGGCCATAGAGGTTAAGCAATTAATGATGTGATTGCAAATATGATCAAGTTAAGATGATGCTATTAATTTGAGATATTTTCAGTTAAATCTGCTAAAAAAAAAACAAGGGAAATAATGAGAAACTTTCAGATATTTTTGATCATAAGTTAAAAAAATATTCCTTGTTATGTATTAACAAGTGAGGTATTATTTCTCTCTATCTGATAATGAACTTTAAAATGTTTTAGAAAAGAGCATTTAACCTGTTTTATAATCAGACTCAGCAATTGTAAGAAGACAGATGAATCCCATGAGATGTTTAAAACATTGTAGCAAATTGCACTGAACAAAAGACTGTAAAAATCACTCAAAATTACTTATTTTGGAGAGAACGTCCCGTCTGATCTTAGCTCTGAGATTTTCTCTAAGTTCATCTTCCAGTTAATCATTAAAGGTAGGGAATCCCATTTGCAAGCCTTAAATGAAGAGTTGTATAAATACAGTGGTATGTTGAAGAGAGTATCATTTTAGAAACTCCCATAAAGTATTGAAAGTGGAAGGTAACATTTAGTACGTTAGGATCACTAGGTTCCCCTTAGGTTCATATTTAATGTTTTGCTGCATTGTGGGAGGTCTGTAAAAGGTATCCCTTACCTTTAAAGTGTACCCTGTCAGTCACACATGGTAGGTGATGGTGAATTTATGCCAGTAACCACATCATTTGTGTCAATGTGATGCCTTGTTGTAAATTGTTTTGTCCTTCTGTTATGTTGCTTTTTGTTTTTCACCACACGTTTAAAGAACCTCTCGCAGCGCGATCGACGAGTTTGAGAGGTAATGAAGAGTAGAAAATGCTACGCCCCACAACCTTTTTGTATCTCCTTTGGCAGGGGCACTAATCAATTACTATTAACACAAGGGCTCAACAGCAGTAGAGGAGATTGGAATTCAGCCGCGTATATACACCACCAGCGTATCAAACATCCACTTTAGGACAGCTGATGACCTAACTTTTTTCTCTGCTCTCTCTTTCCTTTTGTAGCAGGGCAAATCTGTTGCTGATGAATTATGCTACATATTTTGTAAGATATTTTTATTTGTCCCTGACAAACTCACCAGTTCATTGCTGGAAAATTTGGCACTCCTCCTCTGATATATTTTAACAAACAAATCAGCAAACAAATGGGATGAACTGAAAAAATTGTTGAGTGTCTACAACAGCAGTCCTGCACCCTGCACCACTGTAAATTGCCCTTGTATACATACATACATATATATATATATATATACTATCTTTGTTTTTACTTTTTGCCACCCACCAATGGTAGGGTTTCATAATCAGATGCTGCAGCACCTCAAAATTACCCCCAAACCTGCTCATGTAGCATATTCCGCTTATAAATCTTGCATTAACAAGTAGGATATAAAGGTAAATCTGCCTTGCAGTAACTTCTTTGCTTATAGGAAATAGGCAAAAAAAAAAAGTATAATAAATGTTTGAAAACACAGCTCTGCAAACAAAAAATGAAGCAATAATATAAGAGGATTTTACTGACTTTGCCTACTATCAAGAAAAAAAAATGAGAGCATTAGCAATTGTAGAAATATTACAAAATGTAGAAGTGCTGCTTCCTTGAGCACAATATGCATTACCTCAAACAGAGCTGTGCTGTAAGATTCTATATTTCTTAATGACCAAGGATTTATTAACATTAGATTATTTTCTCTAAAAACATCTTAGAAATTATGTTTATTAAGAAATGACCAAAAAAAAAAATACTTGATAAATGTGCTGGTGTCTTCTAAGCCTAAAATGTACCATTATTTTTAATTTTTACACTAATTATGGAAAAAAAAAAAGCTAAATAAAATTCGACACTGTTATAACTGTAAAACCAGAAATTTCAACGTTCATTTTGATTTTGCAAATTTTGCAAGATCCAAAATTTGCATGATTAAAATGCATGTGAAAGTTCTTATCTTCACTATATGCATTGGATGCCAGTAGCAATTTGCAAAAATTTAATTCCACTGAAAAAGGCCGTCGGCTCCACTTCAAAAAAAAAAAAAAAAAAAAATCACACCGCGAATATTTCTGGTTTCTGGACTATGCTCATTTTACTTGTTTGTGTACAATGTACACAAATACTATACATAACTACTGTGTGTGGTGAAATACCATTTTATATTAGTTGGTCATACACTTGTAGCATACATGTCTCATAGGCAACTCAATCAATTTGTGGAGGGAAAGCAGGAGAAATGAAAATCCAAACATATGATACAGCTTTTGTTGCTTATTGTCAAAACTGCTGAGGATTACATAGGCCTATATTTCTCAAGGGCAACTGAACAACATAATAAAAATTCACAGAAAAAAAAAGCTAGCAAAATTTATCAAAAACCATGAGGTTGTTTCATCTGTAATAATCCTCATGCAATATATCTTTGACTTGCTTTGGTTGATGGACACTCTTGTCAGAAGAAAGCTTTTGCAATTTGAATTGAGCAGTAACATCTAAGATACGATACAGCATACCTTCATAATCAATGCATATATAATCATGCATATGCAAATTATAAATGTGGCTTTAACCCCTATTCACTGGTCATGTAATGCAATTCATAAGCTGTTGGTGCCAGAGGCTATTTCATGTGCGTTCACTAAACTGTGGCATCTCAAATGCAAGGTGATGTCACAGACACTTGTAAAAGAGAAAACTATGGAAAACTATATACTAAGTGAAAGAGAAAGTACTGACCTTTCCATATAAGATGTAAATCAGTGCCATGTCATGAATTATGTGAATTCATATGATTTTGATATTTTCATATGATTTACATATTTATGAAAAATCATAAATGAAACCATTAATGAAAAATATCCATAGCCTTTATAAAGAAAAAACAACTGTCAATTTTGAAATCTTCGTAATGTAAGCTTTCCAATGGTATATAACTCATACAGTATAATGCTTACAAATATGAAGGAATATTGATTAATATCCTCAAAGATCTGTGCTCTGTGGACTAGCAAGGAGGTGGGAATTCACCTCCCTGGGACTAGTGTGGTCTATAAACTCATAGACACTATGGATGGGACTACATGTATGAAGTATAGCTATTATGCCTATAGATACAGTGTATGTATACAGCAGTGTTCGATCTCGTATAGATGTAAACCTATTCTGTCAGCAGCCTGCTGTTAACCTTAAAAAATGAATACCAATCCAAATTAAAATATCTGTAACAGGAAGTGATGCACAAGACTGTCAGACATCAGGTCAAAGTTCACAGGCTATATGTAAATGACGTCATGGTCCAAACCAGTTTTGCAATGGATTATCCCATAGCTTGATCGGCATTCGCAGCATTTGCGCCAACTACGGGATAGCCCATAAATCGGCAGATATGGGTTAACAGCTGTCTCATGGTTGTGGCCTTGCATAGCTATTCAATAATTAAAGTATATACATGTACAGAAGTCACATCAGGTGGAATAGAACTATCTGTACTAACTCTATGTTCAGTTCATTAACTCCCTTACTCTCATGATATCTGTCTATATACAATGTAGGTGGCTTTTTGAAAGAGAATTGAGTATGTAGGTTAAAGGCCTTATGGGTGTTGGTGATGTATTATTGAATTTTGATGATTATACATTTTATCAGACACATTTGTGGACTTTGAGTACAAGAATGTAAACTTGCTGAAGACTGGACACGAGTATACAAGGGCAGGTGTCACTGGTTTTATAGCAAAAACAGTTCATCCTCACTGGGATAATCATAATACACGGTGTATATAATTCCAGGCGAGCCTTTAACACTGAGCTTTTTTTTTATATATAGAAATACCAATTTTTGTGTGTTATTCTGCAGTCTTACATTGATTTTGCTGCCTCCATTTACAATCATCTTCATTGTTATAATTGTCATTATGAGATGTGGTCAACTCGATCAAGTAATCCTAGCACTATCATATCGCCAAAGATATTACATAAAACTTATGTCGTCATCGTTATCATATCATAATCATCATCATTATCATCATCATTATTATCATCATCATCACCTTCTTCATCATCTCTCTAGATTATTGGTATTACCACCATGATCAATACATCAACATCGTAACCGGGAACAGAATCTGCAACAACGCATTGCGTTTCACGAAGGATCACATTATGATGAGAAACTTTATGTTGCTGCTCTTTCTCCTCCTCCTCCTCCTCCTCCTCCTCCTCCTCATCATCATCATCATCATCATCATCATTATCATCATCATCATCATCATCTCCATCTTTGACCATGTCTGTATTATTGGTGCCGGTTTTTACTTTCTTCTTCCCTAGCAGTACAGGAGGCGAATCCAGTGGAGCCAAGAACTTGAACACAATCAAATCCCTGAGGGTTCTAAGGGTGCTGCGACCTCTGAAAACCATCAAACGAGTCCCCAAGCTAAAGGTAAGACTTGTACTCCATGATTTGTAACCCGTTTTAATAGGACGTACTGATTTTGCTACAATACACGTTTCCCATAGACACCTGCCCGAGTATACTCGGGATTCGTCTTTAACAGGTTAAAAGCACAAACGTCATTTGTACTTAACAGCATCATAGAAATAGAGAAAACATTTGTCATTTCAATATGGTTTATATTATCCATGGGGTGGCAAGACCTCACATCTCAAAAGTCATAGATTTTCTGGAGAGAAAAAAAAGATCCATTTTTGCGAAAAAAAACAACAAAACATTTGAGATACAAGGCCTTGTATTAGTCTTGGGATGATATCCAGTGTATTATATTTCATGTATTTTATACAACACTCATATATATATGTATATATATATATATATATATATATATATATATATATATATATGTATCTATATCTGAGTGTTCATACATACATATATAAAAATCATTATATTTCACAAGTGCAGTGAAATGCTCTTACTATCAAATTACATGAATGCTAGAAATTTGACCACTGAATTATTTCATGTTTACGGGAAAGCATATATGATGCCTGGGTCATCTTTCTCAATTTTCCTAGGAAGAGTTTAACATTACGTTGTAGGTTAACGTTTCGGTAAGTTTTCTCCTTTTTTTAATGAAGGTTTGTACCTATCTGTGCACTGTAGGACAAGGTTACTTTGTCAATATCTGGTGAAGATAAACTGCAGTGATGAAGCATTTGTTGGGATTTAGGAGCCAGTAGAGTAGAGAAAGAAATATCTCGATCAAAAGCTGCATTTTAGAAAAGGTACTAGTAATTGGCTGCTGACAAAGGAGATGTTCATGTTTGCATTCCCACTGTCTTTGTTCCGACCAGGCTGTGTTCGACTGTGTGGTGAATTCCGTCAAGAATGTCACCAACATCGCCATCGTCTACATTCTCTTCATGTTCATCTTCGCCGTCATCGGCGTCCAACTCTTCAAGGGGAAATTCTACTACTGCAACGACTTCTCTAAACTTACGGAAATCGAGTGCAAGTAAGCACCCAGCCATTGTTTGTTTGATAGTGTTTTTGTTTTTTTTTTTGGGGGGGGGGGTTTGAAGGGGGGATGGTTCATTTTCTCCAATTTTCTTGTTTCAGACCACTTCTGTTATTTTTATGCCTCCACCACAAAGTGTCGCCTGAGGCATCTTGTTTTGGGGTTGTTCATCCATTCTTCTGTCCTTCCAGTCATCCATAAACAGTTTTGTGGACAGCGCGTAACTTAAAAACATCCTGATTAAACTTGGGTCATATATATATGAGTGGAGGAAGTTTTGCCTATCAACTTTTGAGTGCACATGCTCAAAGTCAATGTCAAATTCTTAACTTTTCACTGTTTTACCCATACCTATCTTTTTTTTTTTGTACATTGTACTAGATTAGAGTTATTTAAAGTAAGAGGTCTTCAGTATGCAAGATTCTGTACAGAAGAGAGAGTGAGATTATGAGTCCTGATTACACACCACTTTTCACAGGCCTTAATTGTTTCCTCAGTGAAATTTAGACCTACCATACTTATAGAAATATCCAAGAGAAAACATTGTGTACCAGAAGTTTACAAGTGAATTGATTTGAAATGATTTCATTGGTTGTTTTTCATTTGCTGTTTATTTGCCTGTCCAGAGGGAAGTTCTTCACGTACAGCAGAGACCAGATTACGGGGAGTGAGGACCGTGTGTGGAGTCGCTACGATTTCAACTATGACAACGTGGCGCTGGCATTTCTAACGCTGTTCACGGTTTCAACAGGAGAAGGATGGCCAGAGTAAGTGCCAAGAAAGCAAAATACAACAGGAAGTTTACCCTACACTGTGTAACAAATGAATGTTTGAATTCTTTTCAACTGTTAAGGGGAACCTGAACATGAAGTTTGTACAATTGTACTTTAAAATTGAAATCCCCAAACATTTGCTGTTTCATACTTTGCAAATTTATAAAGGGTTTCTCATTTCCGTAATTGCTGTCATCATATTGCCATGATAGTGATTTAGTGTTATTGTTACTATTTTTTTTTATTACTATTGTTGTTACTGTGATGATGAAGATCATTATCATTATTAGCATTATTCTCATGACCTCCGCCAGGGAATGAGGTTAGGTTTTCTTTGATGTCTGTTTGTTTGTCTGTCCGATTGCAAAATAACCCCAAAAGTTGTGAACGGATTTGAATGAAACTTGCAAGGAAGGCTGATAATGACACAAGGAACAGATGATTCAATTTTGGTAGTGATCCAGGAGTTTTTATGGAGTTTTGAAGTTTTTTTTTCTTTTGGCAAATAGGGTCAACGAAACTTGGAAATTGACTGTACCTTGGTTCTGCTAGTCCTATCATTATGTTTGACTGCGCCCTCTCTGTCTTCTCCACAGTGTGTTGAAGCATTCCATCGATGCGACAGAAGAAGGCAAGGGACCTGCGCCCTACAACCGCATCGAGATGGCCTTCTACTATGTTGTGTACTTCATCATCTTCCCATTCTTCTTCCTCAACATCTTCGTTGCCTTGATCATCATCACCTTTCAGGAGCAGGGGGATCAGGACTTCTTTGATGGGGATATTGACAAGAACCAGGTGAGTTAAAGGTGCATAGTCCCGGTAGTGTAGAGGGTACTGTTGATGATACTGCCGATCACCGTTCGCATTGATATGAAGATTACTGAAGTTGAGCTGTCATCAAGAGTAAAGTGTGTAGGACTGGTGTTGCTATGTTTTAACGTTGCCTTCGTTGTCTTCTCTGCACATCGCGCAGTCTGTAGTAAATAAAATGCCAGGGTGCGTGCATATGTGCTTGTTATCATGACATCACAAAAGAAGTTTGCTAAAGCTGTCATCCCCCTCAGCCGAATCATGAGCCGAACTGTGATCTGACCACTGACTACAGTGAATCGGACTTCTTCGGACTCGGGGAAGTGGGCCAAAGCGTAAGCGCAAAAGAGGAGACGATAGCGTAGGTCTCTATAGGAAACTTGCGCCGTGCGCCCGCGTACGCATTTGACTAAAACACCAGGACCATGCACCTTTAAAGGGGAAATCCAGTCTAAATATAAGTTATTCTGATAAGAAAAGAGTAAAGTCTTAAGAGTTCAATGGTAAAAATTTGACTGAAATTGTAAGAAGAAAAATACGGAAGTTATGGCATTTTGAAGTTTCGCTGATTTTTCAGGAACAGTTCTCGAACAGTCAATATTAGTCAAGTAGTGAGAAAAATTATGATATCTTGTTATATTTTAGGTTTTATTGCAAAATTTTTGTATGGTAGGATGTTTTGTGATACAATTGACTTATACACATGTGCATCAAATGTGATAACTCAAACATTTTAAAGATCACTGCTCCCAATTGATTGAAAAAAAGAAAAGAAAAAGAAAACGTGTCAATTGGGAACTACTCAAAATTATGAACAAATGATTGAACTGAATTATGTTTTATGTACATGATGACAGCAAATTAGCAAATAGCTTTAAGAAATGACAACCTTGAAAGAAAAAGTTGGGCAAAAATACATCATAATTGTACTTATCAAAGACAAAAGAAAAAAAGCCAGATTGTCAACTCTTCTGGCATCACATCGCAATAACAACAACAACATCAAATATTGTTTAGATGCAAGAGAGTATGAAGGTGAGTGTCGTGAGTGCTGGTGCAAGTAAATGTGCTCAGCAGGCGCACGGTATGAGTTGGGTTTTTTTTTTCAATAATTACTCATGTTGACCCATTCATGAGTGAATTTTGGCATTGCAATCCCCACAGAAACAATGCATCGAGTTTTGCATCAATGCCAAGCCAGTGGACCGATTCATGCCCAGCAACAAGAACTCCATTAAGTTCAAGGTCTGGAAGTTGGTGGTGTCCTCCGGCTTTGAGTACTTCATCATGTCTCTCATTACCCTCAACACGTGCACGCTGATGATGAAGGTAGGTAACCGTGGCAACGCAGGTTTGGTATCAAAATGCCATCAGGTAGATGGACAATTATGGAGGAGGTGGTGATGTTATGTGGCGATGGTGCCCTGATGACATTCATTTGATGGTGATGAAGATAATATAATGTTAACTTGATGATGATGATGATGATGATGATGATGATGATGATGATGATGATGATTATGAATAGGGTGTGTGATTCAGGAGCATTTTCAGTATACAAATGACACACAGGTCTGAGTGTGTCAGTCGGAATTGTGTGCATAAGGTAATTATGGAATGCTTAACCCACAAGGCAAAGCTGAGTGGGTTTAGGCAAAATTCCATAGTTACCGCATGCACTCTATTCTGACTTATGCACGAAAAGACATGTGCATCATCTGTGTTATAGAATGGGGACAATTTTCTTGCCAAAAATCCATTTTGTGATCATGTTAGCCGATGGCAAAGTCACTGGTTACATTTCTTTTTGGCTTGTCATAGACAAGACCCGAAAATCATACATCCAGTACTTCAAAACCATGCACCCAGTAATTCCTGGATGTATGGACAAAGGCACTGGTTGCATGATTTTTAGCCAATAGGCGTCTCGTACTGAGTGCGCGAACGCTTGCTTAGTGCACAAACCTTTGTTACCATGAAGTGCGCATGCTCTTGCTACAAGTGTGCGATAACATGTTTACCGCTACGTGAGACAGCATGTACATGACCAGTAGAAAAATCAACACATAGCTCTCGACTAATGAGACTGTAGGATTCTCACTATACCCATTCTATAATATAACCTTAACATTCTGAATGCCTCTCAAAGAAAGATATCCCAGTTTTCCGTGACCTAATTGTCTTGTCTACTTTCTCTTATGCCATCTCAATCTCTCCCCCCAGTATTACGGACAACCTGATGTCTACACAGCTATACTCAAGTATCTCAACATTGCCTTCACAGTTCTCTTCACGATAGAAGCCGTGCTGAAGCTTATAGCATTTGGACCAAGAGTAAGTCTCAGCGTCTTTGAAAACAGAAATCCTATTCCTGTGATCATACTCTTACCTGTGGTTTACTTCTTTCCACCAGCACAGTAAAGAGAGTGTAAATGTAATCGATGAATGAAGAATAGTTGCGTGAGTGTTCAATTGCTGATGAATATGAATTTTTCTTTATCTTTCAAGTTTGACTTAGAATGATTCTTCATAAACTTTTGAGAAAGAGTGATTGCATCATATGTCATATCCTTTCTCCCATGTCAAATCAGAGCAAAGAAAAAGTGGTTATTAACCTGTTGAGGACAGTTTGATTTTGCTACAACATGCATTTCCTACAGACAGTTGCCCGAGTATACTCAGGACTCATCCTCAACGGGTTAAAATGTACCCGTTAATGTCTATTGCCAATTATTGATCTATTTATATATCATGCAAAAAGAGAGCTTACATATATGTATTTTGTTTCCTTTTTTTCTCTTTGTGTCACCTTCATTGGCAGAATTACTTCAAAGAAGGGTGGAACACATTTGATTTCATCACAGTTGTAGGGAGCATAGCCGATGTCATCATATCAGAAGTTGGGGTAAGACAGCACCACACAGACATATATGTACATGTATATATAATATATAACTTTACATATACATGCATATATGAACATTCCGGTCCATTCGGTCCAAGTCCATCTCCGGACCACTCCATTCTTTTTAGCGCTCATCACCACATCAGTGCCGGTACGTGCCATTGGTGTTATTGGTTCCCTTGGTTCACTGGTACCTGCAATATCCCCCCCCCCCCTCCCCCTTTCCCCATCCCAATCTCTGAACAACATATCAAGGAATCTTCTATGGGTGAAAATTCTTGTTGATGGATGTCTAACCTCTAAAGCTGGTTGTTTTTCTCTGATTTATCTTTTTTTTACCTCTGTCCCTCATTTTTTTTTTCTATCTTTTTTTTTTCCTTTGATGCAATGCGGTGTATACACGGAAAATTACTCACATGTTGAACTGTTACTGTATGGAGGAATGCGGTGACAACAATCGTATTGCCAACCTCTTGTAGATTGCGCATGGTGCAATAGTTGGCAGCTCTTTCATCATGTCCATTTGCTCAGAGATTGTGCAAGTAATGTGCGTCTCAAGTGCAGTAAGCTGCGGACACAATGACACATCAGTGCTACATTTACACTTTTGGATCGTGACAAAATAAAACAAAAAAGAGCATATCAAAAGATGAGTGCTACTGTGTGAGTACTCTTACACAAATACGAAAACCTCTTGTTGGAGGGATTTTCCGTGTGGAAAGTGCTGAACAATGTAAATTTGAGAAGAGTGATTCTCATTCTACAGAAAATGTGGAAATTTGACCAAAAATTCCAGTCAGTCGATAATGTCTTTTGGGCGAAGAGTGATGTAAGATGCAAGAGTTGCTGGTATCTTGCACCAAACCACTGTACTCCCATGTTTGAAGTTCCTCCTTGGAATATCTGGAGATCAGCACAGTGCCATCTGCCATGCACCTGAGCAGAGCTTCTACAGCAAAAAAGAAAAGAAATAAACAAAACGAAACGAAATAAAAAAAAAAAAAAACGTTTAGAGTCTTTCCATCACCATGGCAACACCATCATGTGCTCTCCCGATGTTCCCTCAGTTGTATGTTTCGTCATGATGTTCTATATCTATACATGTATATATATTTATTTATAACATTTATGGGTTGTAGTGTACCTTGCCCCTTCCCTCCTTTCCAATTATGCTATTCCCATTTTGTGACCCCCACCCCCCTATCCCCAATATGTACCAGTTTGGAGGTATCCAAACTTGCTCTTATGAACAATTTGAAAAGAACATATTAAAAAGAGTTATACACCCAGCTCCCCTCTGACTATTATATATTCACCATTTATTCCAGTGTTCTGCTGCTTTAGTGTACAATTTATGCATAAAGTTAGAAAGGATTTGCTTCAATAACCACATGACATATTGCATTATACACTGTGTATCAGAATGCTACTTTGGGGGCTGCTTGTGGTGTTGTACATATATTAAGTGTTCAATTAATTCAAGCAGATACCAGGAGTGAGCAAAGTCATCCCCCTACCCATTTTGTAGTTGCAAAAAAAAAAAAAAAAAAAAGTATGCATGCTCTCAGGGTGGTTATGGTGCAGCAATATTTTGGTCTTTCTTGTCTGGGCAGTTTGCTGGTCTGTTTTCACAAGGAAGTACTTCGTTGATCCATATCAAATGCAAGCTTCCCATTATACCAGTCAGCGATTGGCTAATAGTGGAGTGGTACGTGTCTCACATGCGCTCAAATACAGCTTTCTGTGCGACAGAGCCATGACAGCTGGTAGAAGCAACCCTGAACCACCTCAAAATACAAATGTACTATTATCAGCTTATTGCTATGATTCCTCAAACCTCTGTCTCATCCCAAACTCCTTCCCCCCCCCCCAAAAAAAAAAAAAAAATAGTCTGAATCCACCATGCAAAAGCTTCCTCTTTTTACCCTTATTTGGTGACAGCTGCAAAACAAAAATCTGCATTTTACATTTGTGACCCTGTATCACAAAACCAACAAAAAGTCGCCTGACACAGATTTGTAGTTAAGGGCAGATTCTTAAAGAGCAGACTCTAAGCTTTAAAATGATGTGTAGCTTAATAATAAAATTTGACTCTTTTGACCGTAAAAATTGGATAGAAAGCACACACTCTGGAAAAGTGTGAACTGAGAAATGAGGCGCTGAAGTACAGGGTCTATTCAAGGGCTTGATCTTCATCAAACTGTGCTAGCCGTGTGATGCATGGGACAAAAAAGAGGGCGTAAACCACCCGAGCAACAAAAATGATGAGATTATCAGATTAGGCTGAAATTAAACATGCTCTTTTAATACATTCTGTCCATGATTAATGCCAACTGTAAAAGCAGTAGTGTTGTCCTTTCAAAAGTTGATAGACTTGAAAGTGAAGAGTGTGCAAAGGATTTCAAGAAATGAAAAGGGGCCTCTAAGACATACCTGATATCACTACTCTACAAAAAAAAAAAAAAGGTAGTAGAAAAACTGCTGAAAATGCACTTTCCCATTCATTTTATCATCCCAAACTTAAGAATAAGGAAGAAGAATGATAGTTCTTTCAGAAAATATGAAATACTCAAGATTGGTTAGGTTGACCCATTTCACCCATTTTCAGTCCTCACACAAAATTAGTGCCTGGGACTTTTTTTTTTTTCGTTTTGTGGTGCACGGTCACATTTGGTGTTTGTTTCTGATTCTATTCTACAATCACTCTTTCAGACTTTCTGTGTATGACTAACAAAATTTACTCATCCAAGAAGTCCTACATTTCATTGCCCCTCCCTGTCATCCTGTCTTCCAGATAATGGAGAAAGCTGTAGAAGGATCCCCCTCCATCCCCCTACCCTCCATAAGAAAAATGAAATGAGGAACTCTCTACAAAAATAAAACACAATTCAAGAGAAATTAAGATCTCCAATTTTATTTGACAGCACAAACATTCACAAATGAACAGTGTCAAGCCGAGAGTGTGGCTGGATAGTTTAGTGTAGCTTTAGTTACTGACCCAGAAAGGGCAATCTTTTTCATGCCTAGAGGATGGGCAATTTCATATCCGGAAATAAGAAAAGACTTTTGAGGATTGATATTGTCCAAGACCACCTTTTGTTTACATGTTTGATGTGTCGTAGATGGTCAGTTGTGGTGTCATACTAATTGTGCGTTGCACAGTTGCATTTTTTTTTTGTCATGTAAATGAGAGACAGAAAAGCCGTACAAAGAAGTTTTAGAAGAACAAAAAAGATGGATTTGCACACGGTCTCGACAGCTGGTGCTGTACCATGGCTTGCTATTATACACACAGTAGAGATGGATTCCGTAGTTTGTTGCCCTCAGTCACTCCGCATGGGTGCGCTGTTCGTTGTGAATGTGATTGCCTGTCACTGTCTCAAAAACATGAGCGTTGCACTTCCCGCCTCCCCACCGTCCGAGGTGTAAATTTGTACCCCTTCCACTGTCAACTAGCTCCTACTAAACATATTGCTTCATCATTACCATCTAGGAAAAAAAAAAAAACATGCTGAAAAACCCTCAATAACATTGGGGCAAGGGCTTTTAGTTGCTATGGCCATCAGATAAGAGTTACCAATTTCATTTTGAGCAGGAATCTGTATTACCCAAACCACCATAGGACTAAGCAAGTCTTTGTGACAACCTTTAGTCCCCGCCCCATGCAAAAGTTTGTCGACCCTTGTGTGAAGTTTCCTCCAGAGAGTGTGTTTTGGTAACCTGTCCCATTTTCTAGATGTATTATTGTCTCTTTTTTTTTTTCTTAATTTGGCTGGTTCTGTCCCTTACCACTGTGTGGTTCTAACCGTTTATCAGTCCCCCGAGTTATCTTGTCCCATTTCATATCTGTATTCAACAAGAAACCCGTGGTACCCTGCCCTCCCCCTCAATTATATGGCTGCCCCTCCCAAGCGTACCAAACCCTCCCTCGAGACTGCTTGTTTATGTCTTAATTTATTTTTTTGTATTCCTTTTCTACTTTTTTTTTTTTGGTTTTTTGATTTGCAGGAGGTAAGTAACGTGTATGGCTTACCTGTTCCTTTGGGACCTGCGCAAACCTGACCGAACCCCCCCCCCCCCCATGCCCTTTCCTTTCTCCCACCCCTTCTACCACTTCCCCTGCCTGTTTTATCCCCCCATCCCCAGGTGCTGGCATACATGTATTGCTAACAGTTAGTTTCCCACAAACACCTCCACACTGCCAATGAAATGTGTTTTGTTCTGTTTCTCAGTGTCAACCGTTTTTGGTGTCACAAACTCCTTCCGAAGAAGAGGAAAAAACGGAAACAGCATTTTGTTTTGTTGCTTGCTTCTACTTGTTTTTGTTTTCCCCTCATTGTTCTTGCAATGATTGTTGATATGATGTTAGTTTTCTGGTCCGACTCAAAACAGCAAGTCAAGCGTTTCTGATCGATATGACTTAATCCTCTTAAGAGCTGTAAAGCAGAATTCAAAGTTCAGTTAAAAGCAGTTAAATAATTGGGGTGCACTCAGTGAACTGCCAATCATGATAAATTTCTAGTGTCTAATACTCGAGACATCCATAGAATCTTCCATTTGGGAATAGACTGCCAAGCAACAGGATATCCTTAACATTATTAAACAGAGTTTTGTCTCACCCACGCTATGACCAGTCATGCACTGAAGATCAATTATCTAATCAGTGCTCTCATTCAGCACAATTAAGTTCTATTCTTTTCACCCTTTTATTCATATTTTCTTCTTGTTTGGCTTGATCCAGACTGACTGAATTGTTTTCTCTGCCTGACAAGTATGCATAAGTTGAAATGAAAAAAGAAATCAGAATGTTAAAACCCCTGCATATTGTATAGGCTAAATGCTAGTCTGGTATCGCTGTAAAGAATCACAAAACCATCCTAAATCTTAGTAGGTGTCAAAGATAGCAGTGTACGGTATTCAAAAATTTGCCCAAGTATAACATGATATACTCCATTGTTTGAAATATAAATGTTATGCACTCTGTGGAGAAGTCTTAAGGATTGGCATCACTGAGAAGAATTAATGTATCATTGTTTTTTAAACAATTTGCTCCTTATTGTATATCGATCTCAGTAGAAGTACAGCAACAAACAGAAATAAACGAAAGACTGCAGGGACAAAATTCAATGTTTTTAAGGGGAGGCATGACCACAAAAAAAAGAAAGAAAGATAATGACGAATAGGTCTGAATATAGCATGTAGCATCTAGTCTACCCACTGATATCTTGATGATTTGGCTCCATCAGAATCAGTCTTTAACTGGATGCGTTGTCTGGATGCTGTCGTTACAAAGTCACCGTTCTACTTTCGACCGTTCCAGAACTTCTTCCCTCTCCTCCTTCTCTCCTGCCCGCGATGTGTCATTTTTTTTTTTTTTTTTTTTGCACCGTCATTCTCTTGTTACTGCCAACCATTTTTTTTTTTGTCTGTCATCCCATTTTTGTTTTTTTGCCTGTCATCCCGACTTGTCTTGTAGTGTGTCTGTCTGTACCTGTGTGATTTGCTCGTTGTTGTTGCCTTGATTTGTTCCCCCTCCCTACCCCACCTCATACAGAGTGTCGAATGCATTCACTTGCATTTTTGCCCAGAAACTGTCCATGTCTCAGACGTGAAAATCCATCTCTCATAGACTAGACATCACTTGGTCTTTGTATGGCTTGCAGGCAGGCATTTTTATAAACCACAGCAACATACAACAACAACAACAAAATCACATGGATGTCACTGGTCTGAGGAGTTTGGGGAAAAAAATTCAAATTTGAGTGGAATCAGATTGATCATGTACAAATCTGCCTATCTATCATCTCCCCTAGTACTCGCAGTATCATTTACTGAATAGATGTCCATCGGCTGACGTCAATATTTTTGAAGATTGCAGATGCTATTATGCACTCTGATTTATACCTGAACAGGGCATTGAGATAGCATTTCTTGTTTGGGAGATTATTAATCTTGAAGAGACTTCCCCCGGGGTGTATATCTTCACTCGTTAGGGGCTCATACCAATTTTGATCCCTTTGGGTGTGGCTGATCACATGTTTTACATGAACAAAATGGAAGGGTATTTCAGAAGAGCTTGCATGAACTGCCTCATGCTTTTGTAAACAAGGGGAAGAAAAGACACAGCTGCAATTGATTGAGAACATAGAATGTGAATGAAGAGAAAAATTGCATTCATACCCTTCTGTGGCAGCTGTTGTCACATCAGGAATAGATGTGGTTTCTTCAGTCCCCCGGAAGCAGACCAAATTTTTCTTCTCTTTATACTCCATCACCAAACTCGCGGCCCGATACTTAACCTGATTGACGAATCGATCCGTCAGTCGCGTTAAAAGTAAATCAAAGGCAGCCACACATAGTTTTGGCTAATTGCATGCACCTGCACTGGCATGCTCATACCACATGCCCCTTAGCAGCGTTTTAGCAAGATAGCATGTCATAAATTTAACATTCATCTTATTGTCCTTCATTTTTTGACTTATGCATGTGATTTATAAACAGCTGCATATGAATTGATAGAGTTTTGCAACAGCTTGGACAATATATGCTATACATGTGCCTTTCCCTGGTCATAGCACTTTAATTTTCATAGCAAGTTTCACCGCATAGTAGTGTGTGGGCCTACATCTTTGACTTAGCAAAACTTCATGGCAGTTGCCCAAATTAAAAGGAAAAGAAAGGACTAAACTCAGGTTCTGTTTGAGGTGATGTTCTGCTTTATAGCAGAATTGTTTCCCCCCCCCCCCAAAAAAAAAAAAAAGTTTGTCATGTTATATTCTTAATTTGCTATTTCTGATACAGAGGAATAATAAGGACTCGTACAAGACTATCTTTTCTGTGGAAACAGGAAGGGAGGGAGAGGAAACCAAGTTGACTTTTCTGTGCTTTCTTGAAAATTGGTCACTTTGTCAGTCAATAAGTTTCTGTTAAATTCCTAAAAGAATGTACAGAGTATGTGGAAGCAGTTCAGTGGCATTTCTAAGCAATTTTCTTTATTGATTTTTTTTTTCACCCTTTTTCTTAAAATCTAATTTCACCATGGACTCACACATCAAAATCAAGTCCACAATTTTTTTGGGGGCCGCACCCGAAAAATGGTAGGGTGAAGTGGACAATCTCTTCATATAAATCTTACAGAACTAGAATGTGTGCCAAGGTGTCAACTGTTTTATGTGTTTTTCTTTCGTTTTTGTTTTTGTTTTGTTTTCTGCGTCAGTTGTTGCTATGGTTATGCAATGAATGTCTGCCGCCGCATCCCAGTATCTTGATAGCTCCCTGTTTGAAATCCATGCTCGTACATTTACCATCTCCTCATTTGATCGACGTGCCAATTTTTTGCGTTCGCTGTGATTGCGTATGACCTTTCTTTTATTTTTATTTTTTGATTTACTGTTGTTTGTAATAATTCACATGCATATGAATGAAGACTTTGTTTCTAATGTCAGACTTCTTTCCCGTAAAGTTTAGCTTAAGAAATGCATTGGTGTAATTTGAGAACGGTGACTAGTCGCTGGTCCGTGCCACTGATCTGCCGCACATTGGTCATTTGGTCAATTTGTCTCAACAACAGCGGTCATTTGCTCCATCCTTGTGATTAAAGGATGCTACGTTTCGTGTCTCTTGAAATATGATTAGACTGACACCTTGTTTTAAGCTCTAGAATTATCCACAATGAACTCGCAAAGCACAGAAATTTGCAATCCCTGGTATCATTCTCGGGATAAATGAACAGAAAAGTTAGGCTAGACCTTTCTGAAATTACACTTTGCTTTCATCATGACAATGATTGTTGGTTGAGAATGAAATTCCATTTCTGTCCAGTGTAATGAGTATTCATGAGTACTTTAGCATATCATTTCAAAATGTCTTGCTATTTGCTTGGTATTCATGTTCATGTTTTGTTTCTCTCTCTTTCTCTCTCTCTCTCGTTAATGCAAAGAGTAATTTTTTTCTGAAATCATTCATGAGAAAAAAAAACTCTTTTGAACTTTTGTCTTTTTTTGTCCTTTTTGCCAGAGCATGGGATATTTTTTCTTGTTTTAAATGTTCACTTGCTAGATGATTTTAACATTTGTATCCACACACACACACACATGCATATTCACACACAAACACACACCAAAGATCACAACGCCACTCATTTTCATTATGTGAATGTCATTTCTTTTTGCGTTGATTACTGGTATCTCAAGAAATATTTTGAACAGTCATTGTGGGCTAAATTGCCATACTGCTTATATCTTATTTGCGCACATTTGCTCAATACAAAATTTGTGATAATTTCTGATCAGTCATTTATTAAAGATTATATACAGTCTAGTAAAGTCTTGTTTATGATCATTAAAGTCCCTTGAATGATCAAAATTGATTTCAGTCAAGTTGCATATCGATGTTATATCATATATGCCTACAGGAGAAAAAGATGGGATTTTTCTGTTGCCGATGAAAAGTTTAGACATCTGCTCATTTTACCAGGCTAAGAAAAATCTCTCCTAAGATTTACATCTTATTTATGATGGTTTGTCCTTAAAAACAAACAAACAAAAGATTGGCACATAATTTTTAAACTTGTTTTGTTTTTGTCAGGAAGTAGATAAATTGCTATGATCATCTTCCAAAATATTTGAAAAATACCCATCAATTAAGATGGCAGTGCCACATATTAAATCATTCATCTCTAGTCTTAAATTTCAAACCTCACATGATGATTTGACATACATTTAGCACATCATGGGGAATAGACTGGCACTGCAGCAAACAGATTTCATGATGAAACATATGTTATGTATGTATGCCATCTTTCACACACATACTGAACAAGTCACAACCTCCATGGGTATTACTGAATATCCTTACAAAATTACGCTTTCGAATGTGCATGATCAATCACAAGTTGATATTTAAAATCATTTGGAATGACGAATGACATATCTGTTGTTGTTGTTGTTGCTAGTTTTTGTTGTTGTTATCGTTGCCAAAGGTTAGATAAGATGAACATGATTGAGTGGTATTACTCGATGCATCATCAGAGTTTTGTTTTATCACCCCCCCCCCATCTCTTTCCCCTCCCTCGTGTTTTTCTTGTCCACCGTTGACCCCATCTTCTCTGTCACTGAACAGGAGGGCTTCATTAACCTGAGCGTCCTAAGATTGTTTCGTGCTGCCAGGCTGATCAAGCTTCTAAGACAGGGATCCTCAATTCGAATTCTGCTCTGGACATTCATTCAGTCCTTCAAGGTATGTAGATAGGCATTTTTTTTTTTTTTTTAGGGGAAATCCAGTCCAAATATAAGTTAGTCTGGAAAAAAAGTAAAATCGTACGAGTTCTACGGTAAAAAGTTTACTTGAATCAGATGAAAAATAAGGAAGTTACAACATTTTGAAGTGTTGATAATATCTGCAAGACAGTCATTTTGAAGTGTTGATAATATCTGCAAGACAGTCCTAGTACAGTGGATATGAGTATGGAAATGAGTGAGCTAACCATGTCATAAACTCACAATTTTCCATTGATTGTGTACACAAAAATGACAAAAATCAGTGTTTCTGTCATTGAAGTCTGAAGCATGATGTTATTCCTGGTTTAATATTTTTCAGAATAGTGATCACTTAGATATACGAGGATTTGAGCGTCAGGCATAATTGCGTTTGAATGAAGAACTGGAAATTTCAAAATTTTATGTACAAACTATATGGTAAGTTGTGAGGGAATGACATGCTCACTTTGCCATTTGCATATCCATATTGACCATTCAAGAACTGTTTCTCGAAAAAATAGTGAAACTTCAAAATGTGATACCTTCCTTATTTTGCATCTGATTTTGATAAAAATTTATATCCTGCTGAACTCTTTATTTTACTCGTTCTTATCAGACTAATCTATATTTGGACTGGATTTCCCATTTAATATGATATTTATTCACTTCCATTCAGATAATACAAGAAACATTAATTTACGTTGGTATTACTATACAAACATAAAAGAATAATTGCTTTAATGATAGCAACTGAAATATACATTTTCATGTTCCCATATAACAAATGAAATGGCAATAGTACAGCAATTACCAAAGAAAAAAGGAAGTATATTTTATCTAAAATAAAACCCATCTCTCAAAACAATTCTCCCTAGCTAACCTAGCTACTCTTCCTACACACACACAACACCACACACACAACACAGAACCCACATACATGCACACACAACACTTTTTCATATTCTTCAAATTTTGCTCATCAATATCAAAATCGTATTCACAATGAAACAAATACAATTGTGTACATAACAAATAAAATGGCAGCAGAATTTCACTCACTTATGCTGCTTGGTCACATAAATTTGTACAAGAAAGACCTTGTACCCATTCCTACAAATAAAGAAAGAGAAAATTATACAGGGTAATATACATTAAAGGTTAGATGTAATGGTGAAAGTACAGTTCTAACCATGTTCAAATAAATGCCAATAAATGGATTCAAAACACCAGGTAGTACTCATTATGGTGTAAACTCTATCATTTTGTTCTATAAAAAAACATTGCCCAAGCAAACAGTTTTCTGATGTCATGATGCTTCCCCATTTAGATTTCTAATGCTCTTTTAAAATGTTCTTTCCTTTTGTGTGTGGTGTATAGGCTCTACCATGGGTTTGCCTCCTTATTTGGATGCTGTTTTTCATCTATGCAATCATCGGCATGCAGGTAACGTCATACATAGCTCAGCAAAAAACTCTAACAGATTTTGTCGCAAGGGTTTGCAAATTTTAAAGATGTGTGCGCACTCGAGGTTACCAAATTTCCTTCAAACTTTGTGGGGGGAGGGGCACCTCTCAACCGGGTGGATCTTTTAACAAATGCGATCTGTAATCACAAAACCTATGAGAAGTTGTCAGGTAAGATTTTTTTTTCCTGTGGTTTAAACCAGATCTTGAGAAAAAAGATTCTCAGCTTTAAAATGAAATTTGTGTCATCAGAATCAATCAGATGTTCCTAACCTAGACAATTGGGTAAAAAATATTGACTGTGGTAATAATACTGTGGAATTTTACAGGCCTGGGCCTAATGAGGTGCCCTGGCTCAAATCTTTATTGTTTGCATATACAGGCATGCAAAAAAGAAAAAAAAAAAAGAATGGTGATGTAAAAATCATGGCAACTTCAATGAAGGTATTATTGAATCTTCCTTTAATACACCTGGCATACTCAAGAAGTATATTTTATTCATGATTATTGCAAAGGATTGATAATTTTCACCAGTACTGTTTTGAAAAGTTCTTGCAGGGATACCATGTACGCTTGAAAGGGACCAAAAAAAACAAACCAAAACAAAACAAAGCAAAACAGGGTGTAAATCTTTATAGCAGCAACAATGACGGGATTATCAAATTAAGCTGAAATTGACCATGCTCTATTAATACATTCTATCCATGACTACAAAATACAAACTAATGTGGCTTCCTTTTAAAAGTTATCAGAGTTGAAAGTGAAGAGAAGTAAAGGGTTTTTAAGAAATGGAAAGGGGACTCCAAGACACACCTAATCACACGATTCTACTAAAAAGGTGTTCTAGAAGAACTGCTAAAAACACAATTTCCAGTTTGTTTTATGATCTCAAGCTTTACAATAATGTAGACAAAGTAGCTGCTCTTTCTTGCTAGAAAATATGAATAACTCAAGATTGACTAGGTTGACCTATTTCACCTATTTTGAGTTCTCACATAACATCAGACTTTTTGTTGTTTTTGTGATGCACATTTACATATCTGTTTCAAGCTCTGAATCATGAAGATGAGTCCATATTTTGTAACTATAATATGAGACATGATGTCTTGTCAATCTATTGTACAGGAATATGTCAAGTTTCTGTTGTTGTTTTTTTCTTTCTTTCTTTTTTCAAAAGGGGATGCATATAATAAAGATGATTGTCGTACACCTATACCAAAATCCTCTCTTGGGAAGTATGAGAAAATCTAATGCTGGATATGAAATGCCTTTCTGTGAAATTGTGACAAACCCAAAGCACACAGTGAATCAAATCTTTAACAGGTCAATATTACTTCATCTGAAAGGGATAGTATATATGTGTTTTTTGTCACAAATGTCTCACCTACATAAGACTGTGCAACATTTTGATGGAATGCTTCTGTATATTTGCATTGAATTTTTTATATTGAATGTTTATTTCTTTCAGAATGTCCTATAACTACATTTTGATCATGATTGTATGCTAAACCGCAATGATATTGATGAAATGAGGTGAATGTGTGATTGAATTGGAATATTTGCCATTCCTAAATGTATGGACATGAATTCATGCTGATTTCAAAATGTCAAAGGAGGCGTTTTTTGCTTTAATGTGAAACACCCACATGGTCGGCCTGCAGATATTTGGTAACATAGCACCCGATGACGAAGGGGACAGCCAAATCAATCGGCACAACAACTTTGCGCATTTCTTCATGTCCTTGGTACTGCTGTTCAGGTAGGCAGGCCTGTTGGTGATCACAGGGGGAATCCCCAAATGATGTCATCACTTTGGGAAGGGGAAATCCCCTTGTCATTGAGCATGGGTGTGGCAAGCATTGGGCATAATGTTTTTTCCATTTTTTTTTTTCCTGCATGACAGCAACGCATGAAATTCACCATCAGAATGGCAAAGAGGCAGCTGGATGAGATACAATTTGGAATTCAAAAGTTTTATCAAATCCATCCTCACTCTCTGTGTAAAGTCTCCCTTTAACCTGTTGAGGATGAGGCTCGAGTATACTCGGGCAGGTGTCTATGGGAAATGCATGTTCCAGCAAACTCAAACCGTCCTCAACCGGTTAAGTGGACAGTAAGGAATATCGGAAAAGTATTTCCCTTGTTACACTCGGAACATTTATGTGGATTTGATTGTCAGCAGATTTTTGATGTCTTTACAAAATCACGATGTACCCAAGTCGACACGAACCCTGAAGCAAAGTCTGTTCCTATTATTTTGTTTCATACTGTAAAACCAGAAATGTTTGCGTTCATGTTAATTTGATTTTCAAATGTTGCAGGAGCAAAGATTCGCACAATGAAGATGCATGCGAAAGTTCTTTTCTTCACTGTATGCCATGAATGCCAGTGGAAATTCGTGAAAATTTCATGCCACAAGAATATCTTGCTTTACAATACAACATCTAAAAGTTTAAATGCTGCTGAGACCTGTGATGACAGCTTCAAAAGTTTAATGATGATCGAATTGTTGACATCTTGCTGCCTTTTTTGCTCATCATTTTTTGCCTGCCTTTTGATGATATGGGTTCTTTCTAAAGAAAATAATGCTAGTCAGCCATCTAACATCCATAAAATGACTCTCATTCATCAGTCTGAAAAAAAAAAATAAATGGACAGAATTTATAGGAAAGAAAATATTTACTCGGTGAAAACTCACAATAGAAATATATTGAAATTAATATTTCCACTGATACCTCTGGGGGCAGTTTGTCATCTGTTCCCTCTGCATCATAGTTGCTTCAGTCCCCAATATCATTTCTATTTTTTGAAAGAAGAAAAAAAAACATTTTTTTCAGACTTTCAAAATGTGAGTCATTCGATGGATAGATTCCTCCTCAAATCATGGGATTATTACCATTCCATTTTACACCCTTTTGCTTACTCTTCCCCTCCCATCCCATAGCATTTTTTTTTCTTTTGGTCATGCATGGTTTAATTTGATTTCATATCATTTGCATTTTTTTTTTCTTTCTCATTGCTTTTGTTCTCTTCGACCCCACCATCCCTCCCCATGCTTCCACTTGGCTTGATCCGAATCAGATCTTTGGCCCCATTGCCATCGATCCCGATACTTCCATCACACGCTTCAACAATTTCCACCTTTTCTTTTATGCCTTGTTATGTCTATTCAGGTAAACAAACCTCCATAATTATTGAAAAGGACAACAGAAGTATCAAATAAAGAAACAATAGTTGCACAAACACTGCAAATGTTATTTGTTAGCATGAATCAAGATTTTACTAACGTCAGTTTTACTAGTTGATGTCTTAAAGTGATGTAGAGTGTTTCAATTTGTTTTTGCTGTTTTCTTAATGCTAATTTCTTGTTTGATTGAATTGTTTAAGTTGTTTCACTGACAATATGTTACCTGTGCCATACAGTTGAGTAGTTAATTTTCTCTTGAGAGTTGCTGTTGACGCTTTTCTGACATTGATCATTTTCTTCAGACTATTAGTGCCTTGTTTCATTTCTGTACATTTTCATCTTGAGTGGTAGGTTTGGTCCTGTTTTAATGGTTGGGGGTCATTGTTGTTACACTTCTCGTGCTAAATGGCGTATTGTTTCAACAAGTGAATTTGAGAATGGGATGAGTCTTGAGGTTTCTAGTGGGCTTTCAAACAAATTAAGATGAATTTTCACCCCCCCAAAAAAAGATGATATAATAAAGTAATTCCAACAACAGCTACAAGCATGATTCACAATGTAAAGAACATAGTGTGAAGACGGAGAGAACTAAATTTACAATAAAGAGGCATTTTAAGCAACATTTCTCTTATAGATAACCAGAAAATTCATTACTTCTCTTTCCCAGTTTTGTAGTCACAGGAAGGCAGAATGTATAAGGCTCTCACGATGTCTTTCATTGAAAATGAGTCAGTAATCAATAAAGGTTTTATCTAAGCTGTATGCTAGGATGGATGGTTAATTTGTTTGTTTGTTTGTTTCGGAGGTTGGGGGTAGGGGTGTCAGGGGAGAACAACTTGGAAAGGCTGAATACTTGGAAGGAATGCTTGATGTTTGGAGAGCTAACACCACCCATCTATGTATTTTTTCCCAAAAATGAAAATCAGGGAGAAACTAAATGGACAGTATCTGGTCTGACTTATCATGTTTTAGCATATTATTGAAAACGCAGTGTGTGCAGTAGATGTCAACTTCAAAAGAGATTTTAATTAGTTTTGGAGATTGCATTACCAAGGAAATATCATAAAAATCTTCACTTTTTGCTAAGCAATATGCCATCTGGTGTGAAGAATCAAGCAGATTACTCAAAATATAAATCATGGTGCTACCATAACCACTCTTGTCTCTCTCAGATTTGAGCATCTATGTATCTTTTTCTCCTCTCCCGCTGCCATATCTCACACACACACACACACAAAACATTAAACTAGCCAGATTCGCTTTGATTGAACTGAACACTCTAAGAATTATAAATTTGCCTATTATATACAAAGTGCCTTCAAAATAATTTTGTAGTTTGTCTGTCTTAAAAAATCAAAAAACTAGACATTAAATTTCTACCTTAATCACTGCGTTTCCATTTTGATATGATGTCAACTTTGTACCATTTGTAGAATCTACTAAATTCCTTCTCCCCTGAAAGGAAAAAATGAACAATTAGATACACAGTCGTAGTTTACAAACCTTTTTTTTTTCTTTCTTGTCAATCCTTTTACACTTTGATTAAGAATTTAACAATTAGTAACCATGACTTATACAAAAGTTTTAATAGTTTTGAAGTTGGCACTGTTATGCATTCTTCCACCTTTTATTTTCATTCTTTGCAAATGCTATATCTCATTGCACGCATCACTAATTGTTCATAAAGCTCATATATGTCACAGAATTTTTTTTTTTTTTACTGACTCACTAACATGCACACAGCAATCACTCCACACTGTTTGTTGGCTATGCCTTCTAATCTCGTCATATTGATTCGTGAATTCCAGTCAAGCAGTTGCAGTGTAATCCTTGGTTGCTGTCATATTTTTTTTATATATTCCGTTGGTTGTAATCGTCATCATTTATCTGTCTTAATATCTTCAAACTGATTTGAATGCAAAGATACACCATCCACGCCAAATTTGATGTGCCAAGTAGAGATACAAAATTTTGTATACTCTTTCAATAGGTAACCTCAAGTTTCATATATCCCTTTTGCAGATATCACAAAGTTTTGCATAGCTGAAGAATAATATCTCCTAACATTGTGTGTGAAATCTTACAGAAATATAGTGTTAAAGTTTTCAACTATATGAAAAATGTAATATTACATTCTTAGGCATAGAGTCTATGTGGCGTTGTGGTTGGATGTATGGCTATAGTACCATGTGCAGTTTTGTGTTATTTTCTTTATGTTCATCCTATAAGGGAGTTCATGGTTAGCGCATGTCTCATTTGACCCCTACACCATAGACTTTCAAATAACATGGAAAGGACCTGTGACAGAGCATTTTTTGTTGAAGCATGCCACCTTTGTAATCAAAGTCAATGAAATGCGTGTGCAGCTTTTGTTAAACATTATTGATGACTCACTTTCACCTGTGCATTCTAACAAGGTGAAACACACAACTTAACATTCCAAATCCTCATTTGCCCGAGGATTCTTTTCATTTGAAAGTCAATGGCAAATACACAAACATTCTCATTTGACCTTTATTTTGGACATGCGCAAATCGCAACCGTGAACTTCCTTATTACATACAACTTTTCTGAGAGTATTTTGCTGATTGTTTTTTGTTGTTATAAATGTTTATAAATGTTATTGATTACGTATCTCTATTGTATTGGATGATGGATGTTGATAAAGGTTTATTCATGGTCAATATCATTGATTACAGTGATACAGTGAATGTTTATTGTCTAGAAATTAAACATGTAGCATTGTAATTTAAAAAAAAAACTGTTTTATGTCTTATTGATTTAAGATCTATTTTGTGAAAAAAAAAGAGAAGAAGGAATATTCATTAAGTCAGTATGTATTCAGCAAATAACTTAAATAGGTAGTTGGCCAGGTTTTTGTTTTTGTTTTTGTTTTTGTTTTTGTTTTGTTTTTGTTTTGTTTTTTGTTTACAATACTGTAAGGTTTGCTTCTGCAGAGCCTGATACATGTTATCTATCGCCCTCTATTGACCAGATGTGCTACAGGGGAAGCATGGCAGTCCATCATGATGAGCTGTCTCCCCGGTGCCCCCTGCGCCTCGCCCACTGGGGGTCCCGTCACAAAGTACGACTGCGGGTCCACCTTCTCATACGTCTACTTTGTTAGCTTCAGTTTTCTCTGCTCCTTTCTCGTAAGTATTTGGAAGCTTTGGAAGTTCATGACACGCCCGTTCTTAGAGGCCGGCGACTGTCAAACTCAAAAAGTTTGACAGAGAGTTGGTGTAATAGATGATGGGATGTCTGAAGTATCAGCCATTTATTACTTTTATACTGCAATTCCTGCATTTGTTGATCTAGTCTTCAGTTTCTCTCACCATATTTAAATCCTTTGCCAGTGTTCTGTTAAAATCCACTGAGTTCCAGAAACCACATTTGTGATAATTATGAATAAAACTTTTATAGAGTGCTTACTACAGACATTTCTAAGTGTATCAATACAGAACTGAAAAGTTGAATCAAGATATTAAGGATATAATTACAAATATTTCTGTGGTTTGGAGCTTTATCTTGTAATCATAATTTTTATCCTTCATTTTTAGGTTTTTATAAGGTAGAGTAAAATATCAACTGTCAGATAAATATTTCTTTCATTTTTCCCTATATGTTATGTAGAACTTGAATCATACAGATAAAATCAATCGGAAATACATTGCACTGTATTTGAAGGAAACTTCGAAATAAGTGAAGCAGCAAGAATGTTCCATGCAGCATTGTTAAAAGGCAAATGGTTCTTGGTATCATTGTAATTGAAATTGTATGTACAATATTTCCTTTTCTTGAGTGCGTAGGGACATATGCACTATGTGTTATGCACCATATAAGCACTGTTGATTATTGTTATCATTAATATCATTATGTACGAAAAATAGATGCTGAACTTGTTCGTTGCTGTCATCATGGACAACTTTGACTATCTGACGCGAGATGCGTCCATCCTCGGAGCCCATCACCTGGACGAGTACGTCAGAGTCTGGGGGAACTTTGACCCTACAGGGAGGTATGTCCACATCAAAATTATGACAGCTTAACACAGGATAAAGTCCTTTAAATACCAGATATAACAACTTTATACTATCTATCAAACTCTTACTTTAAAATGGATTAAATCTCTGATGTGATTGAGGCAGCTGTATGAGGTAACACTATGCAGAAAGCAGCTGACCACTGATACATGACTTTAATGTGGGTTAAATTTTAAATGTGACCAAGGCAGCTGTACAAGGTAAAGCTATAATGCAGAGATCAGCTGGTTTTATGAAACAGTTCACTTTTGACTGAAGATTTACAAACTGTACTTCTGTTTGTACTGAAATTAATTTTCAGATCGGGGCAGCTTTCTGAGGTAAAAGAACACAAAAGATCAGCTGTTGTAATGGCTGAATCCTAAGAGTATGATTTGAGGTAACTTGTTTTTCTCTGTAAATGTGTGCAAACATGTATTGGAGATATTGATTATACAATTCCATGGACAGCAGTAACAAAATTTTACCAAATATGTGAAACTTCTTTGTTTTTAACCTGTTGAGGATGTGTCCCAAGTATACTTGGGCAGGTGTCTATGAGAAATGCATGTTGTAGCAAAATCAGTCCGTCCTCAACGGGTTAAAATATCAGGAGGATTTCTTAGTTTGATGCATTCAAACACTGCAGACCATGCAGGACAAGGAATGATTAGATGAACAGAATTTGTCAATGTAAACTCGTATCTGTGAATGCATTTGTGTCCCTTGAAAATCCTCCAGGTTGGGTGTACTAAGAAAAACCGTCATCCTGTTTTCTTTGCTTTTCAGCGGTCGCGTGCTGTACAAAGACATGTATGATATGTTGAAAAACATTGAACCTCCAGTAGGATTTGGGAGGAATTGTCCCTACAGGATAGCGTACAAGGTGAGAAAAAACTGACTTCTTTTGTAAAAATTTGTATCATTTCATGTCAAGGAAACCATTTGATGTATTATTGGGTTGTGATCTGTGCAGTCTGTGAATGACATGTGCATAATATTATGTGAGTGGGTATGTGTGTGTGAATTTAAAGGACAAGTTCACCTTCATAAACGTAAGGATTTAGAGAATGCAGCAATATTAGTAGAACACATCAGTGAAAGTTTGAGGAAAATTGGACAATCGATGCAAAAGTTATGAATTTTTAAATTTTTTGTGTTGGAACCGCTGGATGAGGAGACTACTACAGCTTGTGAGTCATATGCGTACAACAGTATAAAGAAAATGTAAAGAAAATTCAACATATTTTCACTTTTTTTCAAATAATAAAAGAGCACTTGACTTGCCTCTTTCTAAAGGCAGGGGGAATAATATTACCCCTAACATATGTCAATAACGAGTCAAGGGAATATGTACTTTTTTTCAAAAGATGACATTTTGTGAAATTCTCTTTATATTTTCCTTATATTGTTGTACGCATGTGACATCTAAGTTATTCATACACTGCAGTAGTCTTCTCATCCAGCGGTTACTGCACAAAAACTTCAAAAATTCATAACTTTTGAACGGAATGTCCGATTATCCTCAAACTTTCAATGATGTGTTCTACTAATATTGCTACATTCTCTCAATCCTTATGTTTATGAAGGTGAACTTGTCCTTTAATGTTTTTATGCATCATTACTGCTCAGAGATTTGCCTTTATTAGCATCACTTCTGGAATGCACCATAAGTGGGTCAAATCTCAAAGTCCAATGCCCTTTCCTCTTTGTTAAAAGGGGAAATTCTAGGGTAACAGAACCGTCCAAGGAAGAACACAGTCATTGACAATGAGGGCGCTTTTGTCTCAATGTTCCCATCATGCATCTTTTCCCTGCAGCGACTTATTCGGATGAACATGCCAGTGGATGAAGAGAAGACTGTACAGTTTACCACAACATTAATGGCGCTGATTCGAACAGCCTTGGACATCAAGATAGGACAGGGTAAGCTTTAAATTGTCACAGCACATTTCTACAGATTCCTTTTTTCCCCACCGATTTTCTCACCTTTTTGATTGATTTGTTTCATTGTAGTTTGCTGGATATATGCTTCTAATATATATGTATTACACATATATAGCAATTCGATGAAGCCTACAATGCAAGTTCATATTCATTTTCCTGTGGAGTATAGCAAGTGAAATTCAAAGCACTAATTATGGTTTGCAGTATGCCTGGACAGAGTGATCATAGTTGCTACATTCAAACCTGCCATAGAGACCACCTGTCTATAGCAGCCACCTGCCATATACTCTGTACGACCACTTAACTCAATTCCCATCAATACAAATGTCATATTAAAGACCCTGTCTATAGTGGTCACCTCTATACAATGGCCACTTTTTCATCCCCGTTGGATGATTGCTATAGACAAGTTTGACTATATTTGAAATATAGAATCACATATTTTTTACAAGAATACAAGAAATGGAAACTATCCTTTTCAGACACTTTGTCCATCTCCAAATTTATTTCTTTATAGATATCTTCATCATTGAGGCAGTTTGTTACCAATTAAACAAAAATTTGCTTTGCAGAAAAAATAAATACTCCTTTGAAGTTGCATCACCATGAATCAACAGGCAAGAATATGTAGCTGGGTTTTTTTTTGAGATCTAAAGGTTAAGCATAAATTTTCATCTATCTCCAGTGGCTGACCGTGATCGCCATGATGCCGAGCTGAGAGAGGCCGTGAAGTGCTTCTGGCCACACCTGTCCGCAGAGAAACTGGACCTTCTGGTTCCGCCCGACAGTGGTAAGACAGTTATCCCAATTTAACATTGATTGCGCACGGAAGTAGATAACCCACAACAGTTACTGGCTACAGTATGTACCTCGCCAACTACTCAGTGTTGATTCCTATGACTGAGACATAAAATATACACATACATACTAGAATTTCTGCAATACAATTTGTTCAAAGGGAACCACCTAACAGAAGGTATTTATTCACATCAGGTCAGAGGACCTACATATTGTTTACAGCTTTTGAGTTGCCATAATTATAATTACCACAGGATATTATAGTGCTTTAGGTAAAGGATAGTTCGTTTAGTTTGGATGGCAGTCATATGACTGAGATAAACAGTCCAATTCTCCAGTTCTCGACAGACACTACACGCAATGGAGCAGGAAACTTAAATAATGCTTTTGATATCACTTTCTTTTTGTGCTTGACCAGTAATACACTTGTATATTATTGTCCCCCCTCCTCCATACATCCAAATAATAACTAGATATACTTTACTTAGAAGGTTACTTTAGTCTCTTATTTATTGTTTGCTTTTATATGTCTCAGTCCCCAAATCTATATTGCAATGCACCACATTGTTTCCCACAGAGCTGATCGGGGAGAAGCTGACAGTGGGGAAGATTTACGCAGCCCTGCTGATCTACGAGACGTGGAGGGAGTACAAGGCAAAGATCCAGAGGGACGGTCACGCCAGAACGGTAAGCCTTCTGCAGCTGCCTCTGACTCAATGCTCTGCCTTCCAGTGCCTTGATCATCCCAAGCTAACCAAGTTTTTGACAGATTCTCTAACAACGTCATTTCCTTCCTCGTTCATCCATGCTTCGTCCGGACAGGGAAAGAAAGAACTACAAATGCTAGAACTGCACTCTCTCTCATTCTCTTTTTTTTTTCCGTCGCGGAGCAAAGATGTGATGATGCTGATGTTTCTCTTAATGATGACCTTGAGTCTTCATTCATATTGACCACACCCTACACCCTTTTCACCTCCCCCCCCCCCCCATCACATGGTGATCTCCCATTGGTATGCTCCCTAGTGCAATGTCTCGTTCCTCCCAATATTCCCCCCCGTGCACCGTATCTATTTTTGCTTGACATTTCACCACCAAACTCGTGCAGCTATGAATGGTGTCATCTCGTATGGCGTGCCCCATGCAGGCACCCGCGGTTCTAGCGGCGAGCACAACGCCTTGATTTGTGCAAAGTTCAGTGCCTCAGATACTGTTTTGCCCTGCATGACATAGCGCTATTGAAAGAATGTGAATAGTTGGAAATTTGGAGAAACCCCACCCCATATTAAAGCAATTTTGTGTGTTTTAATTGTACACACTCTATAATTTTGCTGCAATGAAATGCATGCCAGGAGATGGATAAGTACACTTTCGTCTTTGTGCCAATAGATGAATGCATGTTTGAAGATATACATATTTAGCAGAGTAGGAGAGAGAACCTGAACCCACTGCATGAACTTGTTTGAATTCTTACCCTCATAGAGCAAATTTGAAGGCATTTGTAGTCCCGCTGAATAGTGATTACATTCGCTGGGTGATGCATGCAGGAAAAAGTTAGGTATCGGTGCCACAGTGTGTGTTGCTATGACAACGTCACCATTAGGGTCTCTGCTAGGGGAGCTGCTAGAACCGCACATAGCTGCACTTCCCAGTTGTCAGAAGAATGGTCCCTAATTGTCATCACCGTCATGATCATCATCATCGTCATCATCATCATTATTATTATTGTCGGTATGCATGTCCTTGAGATAGCATCGCCATTCACTATATATGTAGCCATATTCCTCTCCTTTTTTTTTTTTTTTTTGCATTTGAATTTTTTCTTCCATTTCCATGCAATCCTTGTTCCTTCAGAAAATCACATTCCAGTCTCTTTATATCACATATGTTCTGCCAATCAAATACCGGACCGTACTATAATTTTGTGCTCTTCACTACTCCACCATAAATGAAATGAAATCATTCGGCCACTTTGTACGATACGATCGAGGCATGCAATCCATTAAGTTGTATCCACATGTCGTAGGTTTTAGGCGTATGGCATTCCACATAGACAGACAAAGATCTTCTCTGGCTTTTCTTTAGTGAATCTGAGCGTAGCACATTGCAATCTCAAATATTTTGCGGAAATGTGCCAGGTTGCACCAATCATTCTCATTTAATAGTAAAGTGAGGTTCTTCATTTGTGACTTTATCCATTTTGTTGATGACGAGAAATGCAAGTTATGATGTCCATTATGAAGTATTTTTTTTTGATAGAGACCTGATTTCATATAATTTTTTTTCTTTCTTCCATTATTTTTGCTTGTTTCCCCCCTTATTCCTTTTCACATGGGCTTTCCCCACAGATGCGTGAAGTTATAGTAATTCGTCTCACTTCTTCTATCAAACAATCTACCCAGTTTTTTCGAAAGCTTTCCCTAACAATATGTCACTCTTACTTTTTTGCCTGGCTTAACTACACTAGTGTCTTTTTAATGTTTGATTTATTTTTTTTTTTACTTGATCTTTCGACCTTTTTTGGACGCTCTAGACAAGACCAGAGTCTGTCTGTAACAGTAATCTGTGTGGTGTGTCATATATTATATGCATTTAGCGAATAACAGGTTTTTGATTTTTCAACATCTGTTTCTTGCATTTTTTTAATCATCCACTCAGCAACGAAAACCAGAAGTAAAATGCTTGTCTCCATGGAGATATTCAAATGTTTCAAGACCAATGCCGATAAAAAGAAACAGCTACTTGTCACTGAAAATGATCTCTAATCAATAAAAAATCTTTTTTTTTTAATCTGAAAGTTTTACCCTTTTCTTTTTATATCTTTAGACATCGTGTGTTTGTATAGAAACTTTCCAGTCCAAGAGGGACAATTCTTTTTAGTTTCTCTTTTGATAACATGACATACTCTCCTCTTTAAACTAAATTTGTTTTCTTGTTCCCAGATCCATTTAGTTTTACCCAGTCCGAATGATGACATGGGTCATCAAAAAGTTCAGACTACCTCCCCTTCCCTTCTTTGGAAAATCATCTCCTTGAAACACACTTTTCAAAATCGAACAAGAACATGCATGGAAAATGGACGGAAAAAAAACAAAGCAATTGCCTCTCTTAATGTTGATTTAAAAGCTTTACTTCATTCATGCATGGATATAAATGCATATAGTTGTTTTTGTATATTTCTTTGCGTTTGCTTTGCCCTTGCGTAGGCAGGCTTGCTTGTTTGATTCTCCCCGTTTGATTTATTTGGAGTTTTCCACACCCTGCTGTGTTTCATGCATTTTAGCATGTTACTTTTTTGCACTTCCTCATATTTTAATAGGTATATCCTATGCATGCCTTTTACTTGCAGTGAGTCATTTGTGTGTATTTCCCTATGCACATCTTTTATTCTACTCCATAAATCATCTATCCAAAAATGTATGTAATAATTCCAGATCAGTTATTACTTCCAAGAATGTCTAATTCATTTCCAATACTCATATTAGACATTACATCAATATTATAAACAATGAAGTATTTACCAGATCTTTAATTTTACAAATGTATACAATGTGTGTGATATATAACATATCAAATTCAGCTAGAGAACTTGAATGCTTTTTTTCCAATACTTGGCTATTATAATATAATTCAAACAAATATTGACAAGTGTGTGAATATTTGGGTTAATTTATTTTTTTTCTCAAAGAAAGTCACATAACAAACTTTTATTCATATTTGTGTTTACACTGCAACTGCAAATTTACTGATTCTGTGATTCTAACTAAATATGAATATTGATTTATGTATCTACTGTATATTCTGTAAAAGGAAAAATGTATGATTTTTTCAAAATTCCAAAATGTCATAGTTTATTTCTATTACCCATAAGAGCTTATAGAAAATATATATCCCTAAGGTTGTGTGTCAGACTCTGAGTCATAGAAGCTTATAAAAATACTAAAAAAGAAACGATACAGTTATAATCAAAGAGAGGCATGAACAATGTTTTGGTAATTTTAGTAGAATACTTGTTTATTTGTTTTATGTTGTTTTTTGAGTCAACAAAATTTGCATTGATAAAGATATACATTACCATGATTCATCAATTATTGTATTTACACTAGAGTCCTTAGCAGAAAGTACTATTACAAAGATAATTGAGATTGAAATAAAGATGTTATTAAGAGGGGTGAAGGTGTGATTGAAATTGTAGCATATTATCAGTTGTCATGTATTTTCATTCCACAAAACAGTCCTTTAGATTTCTAGGGTACAATAATAGACTGGCAAACATGTTCCTTTTGCTATTTTTCATTATTTAAAACATAGAGTAAATGTGTATTGTAATTCAGCTTATATAACTTGACACTTTGTTTCAATCTATGGCTTCTTCCGTACAAAAAATCCAACCCAAACGTATAATTTGAACTCAAATGAAAACAGTTTTGGGGGAAAAAAGTTATCGTCATTTAACTCTCAAGCGTACTTTTAGGTACTTCTGTGACTTTTTTAACTCTATTATGGAATATCACCTTTTGATAGATTTTCTCTTCCAGTATGCTATCCAAAGTGCAATTCCTTACCACTTTATACTTTAATGAATAGAGTAACTGCCATCAAATTCACCTAATGTCATCACCAATTGCTTATTAAAAGACTACAATAATTTCAAGTGACAAATAATGATTTTGATATTGACCTCTGTAAAAAGAGGGAAATCTAGTAAAGATGGAAATGAGAGATTTGTTGTGCGATGACATATCATCCAATTTGCATATTTATATATAGTCTCTCCTAAAGCCACTGTTTCCTTAAAGAAGTGAAATTTAAATTTGTCATAACTTTGTATAATTCATCTGATATTACTCTAGTCATTAGAGCCAATTTCAGTAAGACGCGGAATTGCACTTTACACCTGTGTGCCACCCACAACTAATCTGTTTAGAGCGTCTCTGCCACAGCATCGTGTGTTTTATTTTTTTGTTTGTTTATTCTTTTTCTTTTCCTTTTTTGGCTGCGGTGTCATCAGATCTAACCAAATGTGGAGCTCTTGAAGATTACTGTAGTCCAAACAAACATACAAATGCTGTACATTCAGCTTCAATGAATTCAAGAAACAAATCACATTTCAGATTAAATTCTTCTGATTTCCTTTGGTACGAACAATGTTAGAAATCCTTTGGTACGGATAATGTTAGAAATCGCACTTGCAATCTTTCAGAGGCTGTAGACAACAGGTTAAGTGGGGACTATGCAACTTCAGTTACACAAATAACATTTTAGTTCTTTCAAATGTTTTTAGTTGATTATGAGGACTGGTAGAAATTCTTCCTGCACTTCATCCCCATTTCACAGTAGAATATTGCCAATATATGAGATGAATTTTCACTTGTAAGAATAGAAATAGTTTGGGCATTTATTTCAATTATATCAAATTATATCAAAAAATGCTTCAAAAGTAACCCTTCATTCAATTGGATTTTCGCCCTGGGAATGCAGATAAAGATTGATTTTTAGACCTTGATAGATCACAGTAAAGCACTCTGGCACATTGGTGGAAGTAAACCAGAAGATAATATCACCGTTGTATAAGGGATGCAAATTATAGTAAGTAAACAATGCATGATTATGAAGATTGTAACAAGTTGAAACATAACATAGTAAAAGGATTGATTGTTATAAATTTTGGACTTCAGTTAAACATTTTTGCCACTTGTTACTCAAGATAAAGATTCAATTATGTCAGTACTGTTTAATGGTTAGTACTCTACACCATCTGGCAATATCTTGAATGTATGTTTTTGGCATAATGATAGTTGGAAGCCTTAGATGCAACTTTGATACTTTGTTGAGACAAGCATTTTTTTTTTTACAAGAATTTGTAAAAAGTTTACGATAATCTATTGACAGCGACAAAGTGTCATAGGAACATCGAATAAGCTGTTTTAGTTGATGAACAAGAGCATGGATTATTAGATTTCTTATCAACACAAGCTCAAATAAAAATAAGAATTTTATTGTTTGTGAGACACCTTTGAAGAAAGTAAATGTACTCTTGAGTATAAAATTTGTTATCTATCATGTTTTGGGTTTGTTTGTTTGTTTAGGAATAGGGTGTTCTGTTAATGTAGGTTATTGTGAAGGCTTTCTTAAAACTCAGCCAATTCAGCCAGATTTCAGCCAATTCAGCCAATTCAGCCAGAGAGGGTGCCCATTTCTGTGAAAACACACTAGTGACTTCATCAAATTAAGGAAAGAAGATAAACATGATGCCAACACCACAGTTAGTTTCTGAGTTATGCTTACAAATGATACAGGGGCAGATCCAGGAATTCTTTATACAGAGGGGGCGCCTTTACTAAATTAAAGGGGCACATGCGCCCCCTTTAATTTTTTCCTTTTATTTCTTTTGTTTTAACCAAAAAAATAAATAAAGGGGGGCATGCGCCCAGTGCATCCCCTCCTGGATTCGCCACTGTATCGTTAGATTTTCAAGGGATCAAGCATTATTCTGTATTCCCTGATCAGGTCAATGGTTCAAAATGATCTATCTCTTGTTACGTGGTCTGGCTCTAGCATCCGTTGATTCCATATGTCGCTATTATTCTTAAGAAAGAGCTAAAATTTGTGATTCATTATGTCTAATGACAAGGCTTTTAGTGTTAAGCAGGTCACAAAACACTTCTTTTGATATCCCATATCAAATTTAATTCAGCATCAGACATTTGTACTGCATTTTTAAAAGCTAGATAAATCTCTCTTTTCCCGACAATCTGTTTGTAGTATCATAGCTTTGGATATATACTAAAAGCTGATTTTGTTTGTGTTGCCAATTTGATGAAGAGTGTCTGTGATAGTGGCACAATTTTTATTGCCTAGCTGTGGCTTCAAACTCCACTTTCATGCACGTGTGCATCTGTTTTCCATATCTGTGTTGCATTATTCACTGTTTTGCTTTTGGGTTTTGATTTTAGTGTGTGTGTGTGTGTGTGTGTGTTCTGATATAATAGGCGCTTGTCCTCTCGCTCGGCAAAGCACCCGAGCGTGACTTCAACGCCTGCCCCGTGTTTGTTTGCGTGTGTTGAGCGTGTCACATGACCCATTTTTTTTTCCCCCGTGGATTTCCCATTCCTCCACCGCATGCTCTCCATTTACCCTCCCTCTATCTCAGGAGCTTGTCTACTTCAAGTACCTATACAAGAAATACCCCGACTTTGACATCAACGATGAGCGCTACCAGAACACCTTTTCGGATGAGTTTCGCCGAGTATGCAAAATTTAATTTTCTTTTATGCTTTTTTTGATTGTGTTGTTCTTGTTTCGATCTCCATCTCCCCCAAACTTTTTTTTTTTAATGAATACGTACTTACGTATTTCTTCATAAGTTTGTGAAAATTTCATTTAAACTTTTCTATGATGGTTCAAATGATGGCTATTGATGCATTCCTATTTGAGATTAAATCATAAATGTTCTCCTTTCTTGCATGCACCAAAATTACTATTATTTTTTGGCAAGCTAAGAAAACAAATCTCAGTAAATAAGAAGGCCTCAGTGTAAACACATGTTTGGCTTGCACCTTTGTAAGCAAGCCACACAGTGATATACTGAAGGCAGAAGAAATGGAGATGGAAATATGAATTCTATTTTGTTTACAAGGATATTTATTTCAGGTTACAATATAAAAAAAAAATATCAAGATTGTGTAGGTGACCAACATTCATACCTTGACTATTATCCTCCTAGGAAAAGTCATGCGAATACGTTCACACACACATCAATATTTGAACACTTTAAAGTATTCACACAGTGATGCTAGAAAAGACTGTACACTACCTACAATTGGTTTCAATGTCCCTTTATGATATCTATGTATGTTTGTCTGTCCCTGTCTGTGTATCTGCCAGTGTGTGTGTTCCAATATTTGTGAGAGCATCTATTAAGCAGGTTGTGTGCAGAAAGTGGATATATCTGTACACTTGCTGTAGTATATGTCAGTGATGATCGAGAGCCTTAAGGGACCACCTGTTTGTATGGATGTGGTGTGGATGGGCGTGTCAGGGATTATGTGAGATGGCATTGCACGTTTGTGTGGTGTTTTCTGTCACAAACATGCTGTCCGGGGTGATGGGTGCTTATTAGAGTGTCAAAGTCATGCTGCAATTAGTTATATTCATGTGATGACATGCTATTTATCTAGGGTATACTTCAATCCTCTTAGCCTCATCACCTTCACAAATTGCTGCTGGAAATGCTTGTCAGTGGCAGTGGTGGAGTTAAGTCATTTTGAAGTTGTGTACTGGGCCAACAAGACCTTGGTTCTGAAAGAACCAATCTTTCTGTGTGTCATCATAGAATATATGATAGCTTGCATGTACATGGGGAAAGTGATGGGATTCTAGCATGTGCCCTGTCTTCCATCGATGGAGGCTGTAATTAGCGTGCTTGCCGGAGGTATTAGAGACCATCTTTCACCGCTTTGCTGCAGCAATGTTCAACATACGCAATGTGATTTTTAAAGAAAAGGAGAAGGCGGACATAAACACGGTAATGTATCTGTATGTGACTTGAGGAAGTGGCAGCAGGAGACGTATCCAAGCATGCGGTGATCTCCACGCGCAGCTTTAATGAGCCGTCAGATGTGCAGTAGTCAGAAGGAAGATGGTGCGCACCATGTGCTTGCCTATCTGGTATCCTAGCAACAGCAGCTTCTAAGCTTAAAGAGCCACCTACAGAAAGGAAAAAATACAGAAGTGAAAAGCAGCCAAAAATGGATCATGGTGGTAGAGTGGTATACCATATGACAGCTTGCCGCCACCTGTAGTCGAGAGATTGCCTGATCAGATCAGCCTCTTCCTCTGCATGAAATCAGCATCTGGATGTTTTCATCTTGGGGAGAGTGGTCCACTGTCGCCATGCCAACCGTGTCTGTCACATCATCATAGCTTAACATCATCAAATAACTCTGGTGACATGGTATTCATTACTCTTTTTTTTTTTTTAGAATTTGTCAAACTTGTATCTGGGTGGTTGGTTCTCTTTCCCTGTCTAAGCTTTCAGTATGTATAGTCTATACTTTTGCAAAGAGAGTAACTCCAATTTCAATATTTGCAAAATCATCTTTGCTTAAACAATATGATTCCACTTTGAAATCAGTCCATATGTGTATAGTTTATTCTTTTACTACAAATGTACTTTGCATAACTGTTTACGTTTCTTTTTGCAGCTAGATGAAGATCCATATGAAATCACCTATGCCCCTTCTTGAATTGGTTTCTTTCCCTACAGTTTGTATGATTGTATACGAGTTGCATCGTACAGGGGAGTCTTCTCAATCTCAGTGATATGATAAACACAGATGTTACTGGTACTAGAAAAGTGCAGATTCTGATTATACCATTACGTTGTCATGTTTTTCCAACCACACTCAGAAGCAGTTCTGTCAAAATATTTTATTTTTCCTCAATATTTTCAGTTGTCACAGTAACCCTGTAGGATTTCACTGATCTGTCTTTGCAGTGATGACATGTGTGTTCTCATGTTTTTCTTAGATTTGCATTACATTTGGATGTACTCGTTTGTACATGATGTTTTTGTTTTTTATTCGTAACGTAAACCCTGTTGCTGATTTCTGTTCTGTTTGTATACCTCCTATACTCGTTGCCAAACAACAGCAAAGAGAGCAGATGAAGGAGGAATATAGAAAGAAGATTGCTGCCCGCAAAGAGGCGGAGAGATTGCGCAAAGCTCACCTCTCTGTCGTGGGCACCTCTGGCGATGCAGATGATGAGGCGGAGCATACCTACCATGAGGTATATGTGTGACCCGGGGCAGAGGGGTCGGCCAGAGAGGGCGCCCTTTCTGAGAAAACAAACTTGTGACTTCATCGAGAAATCAGCACAAAGTGGCGAATCATCAGGTCTAAAAGAAGAAGAGAGACCTTGTAATATTTATAAACAAACAAACCAATCAAAAAGTTCTTGTGGTTTGTGAAAAGCTGAAATATAGATCACTGAGTATGAGACATAGCCTGCCAACAATTATGTTTATAGTGAGGAGAAATAGATTTGTAATAATCAAATCCAAATTCACAGGAACACACCTGATAAAACTTCAACATTTGTAAGATTATCAAGTCAAGAGCCAAAGAACCATAAGGAACCACTGCTCAGTGACCCATGCTTGCTGAATATGTTGTCACAAGTGTGTTGCCATGGTAACCCTCTGATGCCCTGATTGGTGGATGGGAATCCTAACACCGCAAAATGCTCCCTCGGAAAGCCAGACTCCATGCATTATCAGCCCAAACAAATGTTTTAAAGATAATGAAGAGAGACACGCAGTTGAGGTATACAGAGGAACTAACACTTCGTCAGTACTTGATGCTGCTGTCAGTCCATGGAGAGGAATCCTAGATTTAACATCTCTCTCTTTTTTTTTTTATTGTGCATTTGTCACTCAACTGATCACATGAAAATTGTCCTTTTGGAAGGGATGAAAGATTATATCCAGCAACAATTCATTGAGAATGGAACTGAACCATGGAAATATACAAGACATATGCACGTTGAGTGCTACCTAATGCTATCGAAATTGTGATCCGTTGGATCTGTGGAAAGCTTCGAAGCAAAATTTGTCAACACGACAAGATGGCTGAAGATCAACGACATGACAACTCTCATGTTTAGATACTTTGACAACTTCAGTATTTAAGATTGAGCAAGTTGTGATGAGATTTATGAAGTATTCTGCGTCTCAATTTGATTTTGCAACAGTGCAAGAAATTTTAAAGGGGTGAGAAATGAATTTTCAGGTTGAGCATATAATACATCCATATAGAATGGATTATTATTTCAAAGTACAGAAAAGTGATGCTATTAATTGTAAAAGCTGCCAGCCGCTGTTTTCATCTGATATCTATGGTGGCATTCAAAAGCGCAGTAACATGCTAGAAGCATTCAACTTGTGTGATGACAAGGAGGATTTTACAAAGGAAAAGTGATTTTGAGGCTGAAAGGTCACTTTGACTACATCAAACGAACATGAACACTATTTTTGTAGAATCTCAAGCATTGTACAAAGGGTTAAGACCATATGGCTAATGATTTATAGGTAGAATGGAGTAGATGGGATAAACACCTGCTTGGTTGGTGTAGTTTTGGTGTATCTATTTGTGGGGGAAAATGGTGTTTTGTGTCTTTTGAAATGTCATCTGCTTTTTTGGACCATTTTACACTTCATCATCTGCAAGGAAGCCAAGTTTGGGTAGAGGGTTTTGCCCATTGCTTTCATCCAGTAGTTGTTGTGTATAAGTTGGTGTAACTCATAGGCTGTGTAAGAACACCTTTCATTTTAGAGTACCTGTCTGCATGTTGAGGCATTTAGCAGGTGTAGAGCTGGGAGGTGTTGAGTTAGCTGGTGTAGTGTCGGGCAAGCTGTGCTTGCTTTGATCTGTTTTGCAGAGGGGTTATTCATGGTGAGTAGCTACATGATATTAAACAGGATATGTTCATGAGAAAAAAGCTGGTTCATCATGCATGCTTTGCCAATAATTTGGCTGACGGTCACACCCTGGTGTATTTTTTGCAGCGGCGTCCACGGATATGGTCCCCATGGTTCTAAAAATGCGGTATAAACACACATGTATGTACATCAGATAGTTTCCATATTCACCTACTATGCACCAGCCATATGTTGCACACATTTACTACACCCTGTACATCTACCATGGGTCTTATGTCTAGTTCTGCATTGGATGTGGTATAGAAAATCTAATCACACCTGAAACATTGTAAGTTAAATTTGTACCAGACATCCACATTATGTAATTACCATGGTTACTATAAAGTCCTTCGTGCTAGCAACCGTATGCTTCATAGTTGACTATATATTAACAATATTTACAATTCATCATTATAACAATATAGTCAAATCCATAGTAATTCAAACTGCTACTGTTCACATAGATATCTTATTGTTCATAGCTACTAATCCTTGGCAGGATCGTGATGTGAAGATCATGGTTCAGTCAATAGAAATTATTCAGCCACAAAAGTAACAAGTAACACTCCAAGACAACGTAGTAGTGGATGCCTATAGAATATGCTTGGGGAGTATCTGGGATATAACACTTTACCATTATAATAGCCATAAATTGTCCATCAACTCCTGCACTTACTGTCAAATATTCTACTGACCCTGTGCTTTTCTTGTGGACCTTGGTACCTGCTTAACCTATCAAATTTCTTTTTAGATTTCTTTCTTGGGCAAAATTTCATCTAATGTTATCATCTTCATCAAGACAAAAAAAATCTTGAATTTTACATTTTGCCAATTTTACACAAAAAGGAAGCAAATCTTTGCAGCCAATGAATGCAAATTTTCTTCTCCCTTTTAATACTTGGGATGGCTTCATAAAGGTGGTGTAGTTGTAAAAATAGCAGAATGAAAAACGAAATTACCTTATCTTTGCCCTTTTGCATAAAAGCCGTTTTTGTTATGAAAGTGCGTGTTTAAAAGAACAGAATTATATCTTCATCACAAAATTTGAATTGGTGGAAAGTTTTATGTCTTTCAATTATTCAGTGTGAAAGCATAAGTCATAAAACAAGTCATAAAACATAAATCCTTATATGACCATTCTTTTTTATATCATTGTAATGGTTGATCAGTCACAGTCATAGATAATTTGGAAGAAATGAAATAAATGTTGATAATATCATAATTGTTATTAAAAATGCTGAGCAAACACAAAATAAAATAAAAAATATTTTTCCCAATTTTCTTTCAGAAGGCAATCCAATTAGATTGTTTTTCTATGAGGAATAGGGTTTTCACAGTCAAGTACACCAGCTAGGACACATAAAGACCTTTCGACTCTTTTCAATTTTTCATACCATATTCATATGTCATCACATCGTAGCCATCTGTTGCCATGACAATAAGTGTTCCTCCAGCAGGTTTGTGGTTCTGCCTGTTTCATCTCACCGCTTTAATCCCTCGTGTCACCTTGCTCTCTTTATCACGACATTCCTCCAGACTCCGGGAGTTGTAGGGGATGTGTCGGGAGCTGATGATGATACCCAAGAAGAGACGGGAACACCGTTGCTATGAGCAACGGGAATGCCGTTTGCTATGAGCAACATAAACACTCTCCACCTCTTCCTCCTCTCTAACCTTCAACCCCGGGAGCTTGATAATGGATTTGCTGGATAATCCCATATCCCATTGGATGTTTAACTCCATTTGAATGTATCTGCTGCTTGTTCAGTTCGTCATTGTCTGGCTTTACATCATTGAAGTGTGATCTAACACTGTTTGGGTTCACCTGGACAATTGATACTAGAGGGCAATGAACTACACCCTTACAGTGATACATCTTGCAGCCTGTTTATATGCCTATGTCCATATGTTCTTAGATGGGACCATGATTGCGTGATGCTCTGAGCATTGAGTGGTATTGGGTTACTTTCGGATGCACATCATTGTTTATAGAGCAACACACTGTATACTGTGTATGAGCCTTATTCAGAGCATGATTTCATTGTTATTATACCTCTTGTCTTAATTTTCTATATCTTAATCTATGTGAATGTGTGTGTTTAATGTGCAATAGAAATGATATTAGTCACTTCATTGTCATGTAAATAGCAGTTCTTGTTCTCCTCTGTGAAATTCTGAAAAGCATGAGCTCTAAAAAATATGATGGATTAATGTTCTAAAGCATGCCTCTAAAATTCAGGTCTTTTTCTCTGACCAATCAGCATGCCCTTCCATGTGGGTTTTATTCTCCATAATATTAGAAGATTCCTTGTCATGAAACAGACTATTAAAATATTCCATATGTGCCTTGTTCCAACACTAAGCTTGATATATTTTGCATTCAACTTCACTTTTAACGTGCATGGATTTTATCACTTTGTCATATGTGACCGTGCATCAAAAACCAAACAAAAAGTCGCACCCCTTGATTTTACATGAGGACTCAAAAAAGGTGAAATGGGTCAACCGCGTCAATCTTGAGTTTTTCATATTTTCTGAAAGACCTATCCTTCTTCTACATTATTCTTTAGTTTGGGATCATAACATTAACGGGAAAGTTGCGTTTTCAGCAGTTTTTGGCTTTTTGGCTAGCATGGCTTGGTTTAAGATTAAGCGCTGCTTGAATAGACTACGTACTTCAGAGCCTCTTTTCTCAGTTCACACTTATCCAGAGTGTGTCCTTTCTTTCCAGTATCTAGATAGGTTAGGGGAGTCAATTTGAATTGAGTTATACATCATTTTAAAGCGTAGAGTCTGCTCTTTAAGAATCTGCCCATAACTGAAAATCCATGTCTGGCGACATTTTGTTGGTTTTGTGATACATGGTCACATATTCAACATTGATTCAATGAATGGCAATTAAAAGCTTTCAATAGCTTTTAACTGCCAGCAGAGTGTGGACTTTTTTAAGGTTCACTTTAAGTCAAAAGAATTGATTACAGTAAATAGTGAGGAAAATATCAGGAGATTTATTCAGTACAATCAAAAAGGGGTATGTTTTTGTTAGGCAGTTTTGCTCAACTCAGATTCACATAGAATTCTCCCATCTAGAACTATAGTCATGTTACTGTTCATGAGTTCTACTTTGCAAACTGAACTGCTAACTATCATGTACTTATGTATATTAAGACCAATATAATCAAGCCACCATGCAGCTTTTGCAGTTTGTGGAGAATATATTTGTTGAGGTTGTAATCATTTGATGAATATTAACTAACAGAGTTTTCTAACATCAATGCCCATTCATTTTTTTTTTTTTTGCTAACACATACAAGTGTGTATAAGGTCATATGTGTCTCCGATATGTAGAGTCTATACATTTCACATTATGTACTTTATATGTCATCCCTGGGTTGACAAGACCTTTTAACCACAAAAACCATGTGTTTTCTGGAGAGGAAAAAAAAAATCTTTTATTTTGGCAACAATTTTTCAAAATGAATGTTGATGTCAAATGATCAGAATTAGAATCAAAATCAAATAATGGAGAAACATTATTTTGGTTTGCACTCATGATTGCAATGTTTTAAAACTCAAATCAGTGTTTTTGATATTCAAAATTCAGTTTTAGGAGGTTTTTGGATACACGGTCTTGTCAACCCCAGGGGCGATAATGGTTTAGGTCCTATTATGCCGCACTACATAATATATAAATGCACCTATATATTATGTCACATTAATGGGTGTATGTTCATTATGTATGTATGTATCATTATCCCTGTTATCAGTTGATATGAGGATAGACATGAGAAATGTACACTGTGTTTGCACTGTCAAGTTAGGCAACTCGTAGATTAGATATGTGCAATATTTGAAGAGTTTGTTTGCGAAAACCGATAAGTCCATTTTTGAAGATTCTGAAGTATGCTCTCTGTCATAAAGTACAAAATAATCCCTTTTAAATGATATATTGGTCACTACATATAAAGGTACATTTTTGAAGTTATGGTCAAAAGAAGCAAAAATGTTCTTATTATTCTCTTTATTTTTCTTGACCTTTAATCGCAAATATCTCCATTTGGCAAATATGGACTTATCGGTTTTTGCAAACAAACTCTTCATTTGAACTAACAACATCATGCACAAGGGACAATATGTTTGTAACTGTTTTGTATGAGAATCGCACAGCAGTGTCAGTCACCTGTGAGGAATGATATTAAATGCTGTCCATGAGTTTAGTTATGAGTAAAGTTATGCCACATGAAAGTGAAAGGTGATGAAATGTAACATTTTGCAATTATAGTGTAATCTACATAGCCTGTGTATCACTGTATTGCAGATTTACCTGAGATTTCAGTTTTAAGGTCTTTTAAACATGATGAGTTGTTTTTGCAGCACACCAAGTCAATGAAAAAAATGCAATAGAATTGGATTCCTTTTGTAAGACCCCGTTTACATTGCGGGGCCGGGCTCAATTGCGCGGCCGAGCCTCGCAATTTTGTCTGTTTACACTGCTGGGCTCGGCTGCGCTTTTAATTCAAACCTTTCAATATTTTGTCATAGTGGCACTCTGCTTGTAAACAAACGCAATTTGGTATAGCCTGGTTTTCAGACCCTTTGCCAACTGGATTCCGTGGCGACAAAGTCGCCGTTCGGGCAAAGGCCTTTGCCAAAGAAAAAATCCTTTGCAGGACAAAACCACCCTAAACTAGACTAGTTTTCCACGTTGAGGGGGTTAATATCGTGAATAGCGAAATAGTACGGGCAGAGGGTCTGGAAGCCAGACTAAAATTGGCCGCGCATTTGGCCCAGTTTGCGTTTACACCAAGAAGAGGCCGGGCTCGGCTGCGGCTCGGCCGCGGCCGAGACCACCTCCAGAGCGAGGCCAAATGCGAGGCCAATTTTGGCCTCGAATTTGGCCTTTTGCGCGTTTACACTGAAGCGGGGCTGGGCTCGGCCGCGGCCGAGCCTCGCACTGTAAACGGGGTCTTGGTGGATAACAGAATTAGAAAAGATACCACTGCATGAGAAACCATTTAAAAGTAAACCCCACATCAGGTTAACAGAGTTGTTAATCAGATATCAACCCACTGAAGACTGGTACTGAGTATTCTCGGGCAGGTGTCTGTGGGAGATGCATGTTATAGCAAAATCAGATCATCCTCAATTGGTTAAAGACATTGATTTCCTGATGGAGTTCTTGGGGCTAGTCTGGTGGGTGATTTTATAGTTGTTCAAGTTTCTCATTCCTAATGCATGCTAATTAGATGGATTTATCTTATGAATGCCTTCCAGGAAATGAAATGGATATTCAGCACGACGTTTTTCCTCTGCTTCTGCATGAATTCTTTTTGTTGTATCATGTCTCATTTTTATTTTTCCTCTCCACATTCTTCCCATACCCTCTTCTCCTTCTCTTCATCTTATCTCAATCTGTCTTTCAAAAAAAATCTTGGCCTGTTCTGTGTTCAGTCTTCGAGTCCGCGACTGTCGCTGTCGCGCAGTCCTCGACCATCGCTTACCCCGAGCCCCCGCGGTTCAGTGAGTACGAGTCCGCTCCTGAATCGACACCAGTACTTGTTTCAGGGCGTGTTTGGCTCACGGACGGCACGTAACCGCGAGCGGTACGAGTACCAGCGACAACGCTACTCGTCAATCGTGGGCTCGAGGCCCGTGTCGCCCCTTCTTCAGAGGCGCAGGGGGTTCGCAGATCCTGGGGGCCAGAGGTTGAGTGATGCTGGGGAGTTGTACCAGACCATTGCCGTCACGGCCGCCAAGGAGTTTCAGCAAAAATCGTAGCTCCTTTCATCCCAAAGGACTTTCTCCACGAGACTAGACAGCCATATGCTGTCTCTCTAAATCTCTGTCTGTCTGTCTGTCTGTCTGTCTGTATGCCTCTCTATTAGCCTCTACTCTCTCCCTCTCCAACCATCTATCCATCCATCCATCAGTCAATCTGACTCCTTCTTCATCTTCCATTGTTTAACATCTTTCCCATTCTCTCCATCTTATACATTGGTCACATGATTTTTAATAGCAGGAACTGGGAAGCGCTGCCTGTCCACCAACTTCTCTCTTGGGTCTGTGGTCCCTCTGAAGTTTTTCTTGGTTTCTATATCTTGCCTGATCCTTGTCATAAAAAGTATCTATTGTTTCTTATTCTCAATTGGATTAATAAGGATTTTTCCACATCTTGGGGTTGTTCTTCCATCCAGTTCTTTAAAAGCATTTCATTTCTAGCAATGCTCATGGTGTGGCAGTCCCCATCCTCTTTCATTTCCATGCTGTAGGTACATGGTTTCCTTCCAAATAACAACCATCTCCTTTCTTTTCTAGTTTTTTTTTTCTCCTCTTCTTAGCAGAAAACTATTAAAGAAACTTCATGGTGATGCATCGCCATCTACATTCTGCAGGAGCAATGTGATACTCATTCATTTTATCCCTCAATATCATCCATTCCTTCATCGCTATGGTAACCCAGCCATTGGGATTTATGGTCAGTTTCATGGATTCTGATCCAGATTTCTTTTCTTTTTATTTTCTTCTTCTTTTTTCCTCTGGTATTGTCAAAAGCATTTACAGGGCACTATTTCATAAAAGATTGTCAGCCCTGACAAGTTGACATGCAGTCTCTGACATTTTCAGTAAAAATCCTTGGTTTTGATTGGCTGAGATCCTCTGGTCACTGACTGTTACTATGATGATTGTCAGAGACTGACAACTTGTCAGGGCTGACAATTTTCATGAAATGGTGCCCAGATGTTATCTATTATATAATTGCATCATGAATATGATTTATTTGAGTTCAATTGAAGACACAATGTAGAACACTCCATAAACTTCTGATTGTTCAATGTCCCTGTCTGATTCTAATGTAACAGAGAGGTAGTTTTACGAAGTTTTTTTCTTTCAAGGACATATCATTGAAAAATAGAGTACTGCCTGTAGCATGTACACTAACAGTACCATTCCAAATTTGCTTCCATTCCTGTGCAAGATCACTGTATGATATTTATAGCCTCAAAGATTTCCAGCCTGGCTCATGTTTGAGCTCATTGTCGCTGTATGCTTTTACATTCATATATTGTATGTCTCACTTTCATTGTTTTATATAAATATATATATATATATATATATATATATATATATATATATATCTGTTCATGATTTTTCCCCACTTTTGGGATAGAATCTTGCCAAGAAGAGGCTGATACCGCCTCAGCAACGATGCTTCTTGGAGCAGTTTTTGCATTGAGTTGTTTTCTTTATTCAGTATGGTTTAAACAGAACAGTGTTAACCTCTAGACACTTGATTATTTTTTTTTATTGTGCAGTGCTCGCCACTTAATCGGGAGGGGAGACAAGTTTTTCTCCCATTTAAGCGGTGCTCCTGCTTTAAGTAGTGGCTGGTATTGGCCCATGCAAACCACACAACCTGAAGCTCAGTATGTGGGCATTACACTAAACCGTGCACGGTAATTAAACCCACTGATAACCACAGTGACAAGTAAATATGAAACAGTAAGTGGTGGAAATAACATGTGAAAAGTTTCTTACATCAAGTTTTGTTGCACTTAAGTGGGGTTCCTGCCAAAGTGGTCCCCAATTAATGGGTGAGCACTGTATTTTCATTATTTGTAAAACATGAAGGGTTTAGATATATACCTAAACCTCATTTGACTATGCATTCTCCATTCATCAGTTACTTATGCCTTTAACAGAACAAAATATTTATTGAATAATTATGTATCATACTTTTACTCAAGAGTTATGGGAATGTGTAGTTTGAGGTTAATTCAGAATGTGTAATGTAAGGTCTATGGAAATTGTCTATACTTCTCAGTGTCCTTGTAGTGTGTGTATGTTACTGCATTTCCTCAAACTAAGATGTTTTCTAATGCAATGTAACTCTATGGTTTCAGTTTGTAAATAACAAAACTATATTTCTAGAAATGTTGCTGGGTTTCGGATTTTTCAACTCATGAGTGTTCAAAGAGAATTGAGATTATATTTTATTGCATGTATTATTACCTTACCTCGTATGTAATGCAGCTGCCATCGGCAGAGTGTGTTTATCAGTAATGACACAAAAAAGAAGATATATGATTAATGCCTAATGTAAATGCATTAAAGCCGTTCAATTCTATAGAGAGAGAGATAAATATTGTTTACTGACTGGATGCTAAATTCCAACTAATGAACGGCTATATGCTCTTCCAATACCAAAGTCTTTTCCCTGAGAAGAAGAGTGAAACTGGACTCACAGTTTTCACGAGTTGTTATACTTCATGATATTTTTAGAGTTATTAATGAGCGGAGCATATGCAAAGGATATTCAAGATATGAAGCTAATGTTGATCTTCCAATTTCTAAGCTTATATCCAACTGTAATTACCTCTTCTCACAGTCTGTACACCAGCATAGAACTATGTAGGAAATACACAATTTGAAGTCTGAGGAAAGCTCTTGTATTTCTCAACCCTACATTTACAAGAATTATAAGTAGTAGAGTCTAGTTGTCAAAGGCCCTGTTTTATGAAGAGTTATAATTGATTATATAGTTGATTTCTATCATAAGTCTATGGCAGCCTGCGTGGTAAGGAAATTTATAATCTTTTGCTAAAACGGGACCAAAGTGTGTAATACTTCAAATAGTATTTCAAATTGTTGTAATCTATATGAGCAAGTGGCACAGAAAGAAAAAAAGTAATATTTTACTCCAGGTTTTTGTCTAGCATTGATTTTATGATTATCCATTTCTCAATTTGTAGTTACTTAGCTGACTTTTGCTTCATGTAAAATGAAATCATCATATTACATTTTCAGCAGATTTTCCTGTTTTTTCCCATTTTTCACCTGTTGAATGCATTTGTTGATATAATAATTTTGTATAAAGAGATTAGATTGGTACTTCATTTGGTATCTTGTGATAGAGAGATTAGATCAGTACTTTTTCAAGGGTTTTCATTGCCAACCACGTGAAATTTTGGATATCCTGTTCTCTGTTTTCAAATATATTTTGCTGTATTACATGTGATTTTTTAATAATCTCAGACCTTCATGCATCAATTGTAGGTTCTTTCTTACATGGAAAGGTTGAATATTCATGTTTGATTTCTGTCATATGTTAGAGTATTTGTATACTTTCAAGTTATACAGAGAGAAAAAAAAAAATATATATATATATATATATGAAGACAGATAACTGACTTGAGAATGTACAGGAGAGGTAAAGTTGAACCAAAAAAAAATGATTACAGTTGAACCTCTCGTGTCCGGACAAGTCGGGACCAGGGCTCATCCGGATAAGGGATTTGGCCGGATACGGGAGACTCAATGCTTTATACATGTACATATACATACACATGTACTGATGTAGCCCATTGTAGTACCACATGTAGTAATGTGTATGCTGCAACCTTTTCATTGTTACACTCAGTAACAGACCCCAAAATAGAGGTTCGTGTTTGCAAGAATGAAATCATTTTTCTTTTACAAATTCTTGGGATGATTTACCTAAATAATTATTAAGAAATGTATCAAGTATATGTAATTCATGTGTGTTTGTGTAGGAGTTCTCAAGGAGTTTCTTAAAAAAAGATAAAAAAATCACGGCGAGATTGCGTCCGGATAATAGAGAGATCCGGATAAAGGGAGGCCGGATAATAGAGGTTCAACTGTATCTTCATGTAGCAGGGAATTATGTCATAGCTATCACCATATATAAAGTTGCTATACATATGGTATCATTTTCATTTCCGTTTTTATTATGTTTTATCAACTGGTGTGATATTGATATCTTCCAATATACCTTTGGTATGGCCATCTTCAAAGATGATATTATTGTAATGATGGCATTATATTTCAGATAATAAAACTGCGGGTAAATGACTCATGTTGGTTGTGCGCTTCCTGTGTGCAGATGTTCTGAAACCTTTGTGGAGTGTGCTAAATTTCCTCTCATGTTCTTTCAAGGTTGATTATTGCTACATTTTTTCATTAAGTGATAAAAGTTATGATGATTCCCATGTCAGTCCTCATCATGTTGTGTCTCTGTCTCTTTAAGAAAGCAACAACTGTAGATGGTAATTTTTGAAAGGCCATATCTTATTTGGGTACTTTTTTTTACCATGTCTTTATTTTTGTTGATCCATTCTAAATTGTAAATTGGTGACATGGAGCCAAACTGATATTGCATGTCCATGGACAGGATACACATTTTGGAGGAAAACTCTTCAGGTAAGGCAAGTGCTGGTAAGACCTCGGAAAAAAAAGTGAAGTTGTCATGGTAATCCTACATGAGGAGGAATGTTCAGAATTTGAAATTGTCATGAAGGGTGCCAGTTTGACCCGTTGAGGACGACTCCCCGAGTATACTCAGACAAGTGTCTATGGGAAATGCGTGTTGTAGGAAAATAAGTCCATCCTCAACAGGTTAAACATGATGTAGAAAGAGTAGATGTGAATAGAGATGGAAAGAGAGCGGGATGGAGATTGAGGGAAGGAAGAATAGAGAAATAACATTGGAATATATCAAAATATGTGTCTCTGAGAGTATCTAAACTGAAACTTGTGTCTTGTCAATGAAGGCTTGAATTTCATTTGTTTTAACACTTCAGCAATAAACTAAAGAACCAGTCTGTGTGTGTGCATGGTGTATGTCACATAAATATCAAAACTGCATTGGAAAAACAGTGAAGATGAGAGGATTACCAAAATGCCTGTCTTTTGTTCTTTGTGTGCCGCTGCTGTTGATGTGAATTTGATGTTTCTGTGACCTTTCACCTTTCTGTTTAACTGTTCAATAAAATGTGAATGCTACAATTAAATGAACAAGACATTCTCCAATTCTACCACACATATTCACTATATGCATTCCACTTACATCAGCACACACACACACAATCACTGCTCAGACCAAATTAACCATGCCCAATATTAAGTTAGTACCCATTTGACATTTTCTTGTTACTCTCTTCTGCTATTAGAGAAAGTTATGGATTTACCTGTTTTTACAGTTCATATTATTATGCATACGATTTAAGTTGACTTTGTTTTGCTGGAACAAAGTTTCTTGTCTATGTGTATATATATTTTTTCTATTCATTTAAAGATGATATATAAGAGGTCATTGTGATCCATGCAATTAAATTGTTTGCAAATGATCTGTACAAAAAATGATTTTTTTTTTTAAATTTGAGATTATGTACCCATACTCATCCCTTGTGTATCTTGAAAATATTTGTTGTTTCATTGACCAAGCAAACTTTTAATGCTTCATTTTTATCAAGTCTATGAAAGAAACGGCTTAACATAATTATAAAGGTCATTACAGCCCTGTTTTGAGCAGAATAAACTTATGTTTGCTATTATTTTAGTCTTTTACAAATTTTGACTGTGCTAACATTAGTAAAACCCAGCTGTGATTTTTGAAGCATTTGGTTTCAGGATATCTGCGATATGTTTAATGTGATATCAGCCATTACGGGATCACAGAGTGCATATGTACCCATCACCAAAATGCTTTCACATATGCACAAGTTTGTTGCATTGAATAGGTTTTGTTTTGCCTGTTTTTAAATTACCTACCTTCAACGAACAGCATTTTTTTTTTCTTGCATTGACACAGTCACAGTACTCGTCACTGCAGTTTCAATTCCACGATAATGACAAAAATTTATGCGAGTGTATAATAAACGAAATTTATCTGGGTTTAGCTGATTTTACCACAGTCACTTAGATTTGCTGTATAATCCAGAATATTTAATGGATGCAAACTGATACTCTGGTATATTTTAAATGTACGTATTTCCTGTGAATTCATGTGTGTTCATTGATCTGCTTCTAAAAATCCATACTAGCCATTCATATCATACTTCATGCGTTCATTCTTTGAATAGTTCTACATACCGAATCTCATGTTCATGTCTGGTTTAGGTGGTTTCAGACATTTTTTCTCTGTGTCAATGTAATCAATCTATATCACAATTTTTTACTTTTCATTTACCCATCATTTTTGTAAATCAGCGAGCAAATTATTTATAATATACAAGCTATGTTGAAATAGTCGCATTTCTGTAATTTGTTCAAATATTATCTGTCAATGTCTTTCAGTATTTCTTGACATGTGCGAACATACAGATTTTATTTCTTCAAAAAGAGACAGTTTATTGATTCATGTCAAAAAGTTCCGATATTTTATGATTATCCCTCTCTGTGCTTGCAAATTGCCTTTCTAACAATCCTTCATTTGCTGTATATGGCATTGGCTAATGATTTCTCACCCAGATCTACAGTCCACAACCTGTTGAATGATACACGCCCTCTGAAATTTGCCCCGTACCCACACGCTTTTCCTTGCCAAAATTAATGTTTTGTGTGCAAATTCTTTTATGCAAAACAGTGACAAAATGCATGAGATTTGAAGAGTTTGTTTTAAAAAAAAGTAATACCCCACACTTTGACACCAAGAGAGAAAATTTTTCCATGGCATGCTCACATTGCATTCCACTTGGCACATGACTTTGGTGGTTTTTTTTTTTTCTTTGCGCATTGATTCATGTCACTTTCCACATTCATTGTTTTCATGTTTTGATCACATCTTTTTTCACCAATGGTTTTATTACTATTATTATTATTATTTTGTTGTTGTTTTTTGTTTCCCCTTTTTTCGTCCTTTTATTCTTGGGGGAAAAAATGCATTTCTTCACACCACCCGATATCTTCATCGTCTTCCCTAAATAGTTCATACTGGCAGCGCAAAAGGTAAACAGGAGTAATCTGTGCCCGCTGGTCACTTTGCTGACCACTCGCTTGAGAGCACTGCTTGCTGTTACTTTTTATTTCTACCTACTCTTTGCATGTGCTTCTTTTTTCTTTTTCTTTTTTATTCTGCCTTGAGACTTAATTTTCATTTGCCCTTGTTTTCCATATTATGTCCCTGCTCTACTGGCTCTGTCCACATTTTTTGTTCTTCTTACAAGAATTCTGTTTTGCTTTCTCTTGCTGTGTGAAGACAGTCTTCTTCTTGCACTCTTTGACAGTATTACTGTGTAGCATTTATGAATTATGATCTCTTTGTTCCTTCGATACCACTAGTCATCGTAGTTGACTCTCCATTATATTTTTCTCCAAGTAGGACTGATTTTGCCTTGATTTCACCATTTTTTCTCTCAAACATTCTTCCCTGTCACTGGATCACTATATCCAAGTTTCAGAGACATACAAAGATAGAATTATGTGTTATGCTCTCACCATTTCTATTTCATCTCATGTGTATGATCGCATATTTTGATAGTAGTTCTATGTATTTTTGTTCCAAGACGACAGACCAATTTCAGGCACATTCGCTATATTGAAATCCATGGTATAATGCTTTTTACCAGCTATGCATTAATTAATTGTACAACTGTATTGTTTATTCATTACACAATTTACAGTGTAAATGTGTAGTTTACACCAAATTATTATGGAACAAAAACAACAGTCCCACCGCCCCCCCCCCCCTCAAAAAAAGATGTTCAGCAATTATTCCAAGGATACCATGAATGTGCCATCAATTTGTATGAATCTTGCGTGCTTTCATACCATCGAAATTTTACCCACATCCTTGGTTAAGAGTTTCTCTTCACTTTTCTGTGACTTGTAGAAGAGCAACAGTCTTGTCGAGTTCCTCATCTGCAGTAGCAGCATAAGTTTTCTCAGGAGGGCCTTGAAAACATTTTGACGATACCACTGTTCCTCCACACTGCACACAAAAAAAAAATATAATATTTCTCTTCTTTTATAATCTTCATGATATGTGTCCTATCCATTATTGTAGATCATGCTTGCGTTCACATTTCCAAATCAGATTGTGTGAGAGAAGAGTACCAGTATAATCATTTGGCAGCATGCTATACAACAAAAAAAAATGTATTTCCCCACTTAGCATTTTGATAACTGACAATTCTAAATTCTGTCAGAATTTCTTGTCATCTTGTTCTCCCCCCTCAAGCAAAGACAAGAAGTTTCAAGTAAAAACATTATTATAAAAGTATATATTTTGCTACATACCTCATGATATTCTGCAAGTTATTCATTGAATGTATGCAGTGCTCACAAACTTCTATCACAAAGGGATTAATTCATTGTGCCGTGAAAATTTTCTCTCTGCTGTTTCAACAAAGACAAACCATTGTTGATGTTTTCTTATCAAACCTGTCAACGTATGCTAATTAGAGGTTTATCAGTGAATGTAGAAGCTTATTCGTGTCAATGTCACTTACTACAAGTGGAATCTTTAAGCTTTTGTGCTGTAGTTGATATATTTATTCATAGAATGCATAGAAAATGTGTAAAGATAGAAAGCTTCTTTTCTGATATAATGATCTCTTTGTAGATGATAGTGACTCTCTTGATTAATTTTTGTCTGTGTTCTGAAAAAAAGTCTTTATTTTCGTAGATAGTGATACATTTATTTTACTAGAAAGTGATACAATGTTAAATTATTTAGCATGGGATATATGTATCAGCCATTTATAGTTTTCATTAAAGTATTGTAATGCAATCAACTAGCTTGGATTTATTCTAGATGTTTAATCAAGATTATCAAAATGAATATTACTTCCCAATTGGAACTTTCACCATATCAATTTCTCTTGCACTACATTTGTTAAATAGAGAAGGATTAACAAAGTGTTAACAAAGTGTGTTAAAGAAAGCAAAACAGCCAAACCAAAAGGAAAGTTGGATTGAATTAAAGGTAGTTTTGACTGAAGATATGCCAATTAACATCTTTAATACCATCATACTTCCGGAAAACTGTCTGTACTGGTGACATGGTTATAAGAGTGACAGTACTAACAAATTCATCTCTTTAATTAACATTAAAAGCTTAATTGATAACAATCTTCCATGGTAATTAATGTGACATGTGCATTTGGTGTAAGGTTATTATAAACATCACTGGTGTCTATTAAATGCAACTCCAGCTCATTACTCCATGCCTTCTTATAACTTGATCCTCCCTCTACCATCTTCAACACTCTCCCCCACCCCCTTCCAACACTGTTTTTCCTCCCTTATAGCGCCCCTGCCTGTTCCAGAGGTTGGTGGGCGCCGTACGCCGGGGCAGCTCTGAGAATCTGGCGGGTGAGAGCGAGGGGACGCCCGACGGCGGCAGCAGCAGCATCAAGGAAGAGAAGACCCCTCCCCCGCCCGCCCACAAGGAGAAAGAGCGAGATCGGACCCGCCCTGGCAAAGTGGGTGCCACCCTCCCCAGGATAGACAGTTCTGGCTCTGAGGGCCTGACCGCTGAGATGCCCAGCAAACAAGCCTCGCCCAAGTGAGTAAGAGTAACCCTGGAAACCCATACCTGGGCCGACGCAACTTGGGGGTGGGGGCACGTTTTTTACATAATACAAAAGAATACATGGGCCCCCCCCCCCCCCCACTTTTTCTTTACCTCGGAAGTTGTACCAGAAAATTGCAGCTGAATTCCTTTTCTTTTTTTTCTTTTTTTTTTTTGCTTGTTAGCTGATGAAACCTGGAAGTGGCACCAGAAAGATACACTTGGCCACCTCCCCCCCCCCCCACTTTTAAAAATGTGGTGGTTGCCCTGCATACACACACACACACACACACCCTTTTTTGTTATGCAAATTAGGAAAAACGATGAGGTTCTGTATATAAAGTTATATCTCATATATTATTTTGTGAGTATATTATTTCGTGTATAAGGAATGGCAAGACAGACATTCACTTAAGTGATTGCAATGGAGAATCACGGTAGTGGAATGAGGAATAAACGTTATCCCTTTTCAGGACAAAAATTAGTGATTTCCCACTTTGGTGATGATATGTAGCATATTTGTGTTACAAGAGGTACTTCTTTGTACTTGGGCAAGTGTCTATGGGAAATGTGTGTTGTAGCAAAGTCAGCCTGTCCTCAACAAGTTATATAGAAAAGAAAGAGGAGAATTGCCAATTTCATTGTTGCAAATCTGGTGGCAATTCCTTGTAGAAGTCTCATAGTGGATTACCAGCCCCACAAAATTGCAACTGCAGTACTGTACTTGAAACTGTAATGGTGCCACCTACTGTTGGAGGCAATCCAGAAACAAGAACTGCTATGCTGCCCTCTATTGCTGAACATCTGCACATAGGGTTGTGGAGGCATGACAAAAGACAGCCTATGCCCCAATTTGGTGGCCCCCTTTTCCCCTCCAAACGAGAAACCCTTCAGTTTATGTGATTCTTTCCTGGACTTATTTACTTCTTTCCTGAACCCGCTTACATCGGAGCATGATTGCTCCAAATTTTCCAAAGGAAAGCACACCTACTGTGACAGTGAATTTTGTTAACTGCAATCACCCTAGCAGCAACCTACTAGTCTTTGTGGAATATATATCTCATTGTTGCCAGGCAACAATGTTTACAGTCTGCAACCATGGCAAGTTTTTGATGGAATAGAACCAAAATATAAAAACGACAGCATCCTTTTCCCGCCTTTAGCCCACCCTTCACCCCTTCCTTCATATCTTTCCTATTTGATTTGATTTTTCATCAATATTGCGTTTTAGCAGACTTCATTGGGTAGTGCACGTAAGTTCACTATCACCTAACTCACAATCACTATCATTATAACTGTGACCAATCATGTTTTTGTTTGTGTTATTTCATTTTAAACCCAAATTCAAAATGAAGTGATGAATAAATGTAAGGTGAAATAATTTATATGGTATTTTACAATCCCAACTGAACCAAACTGAACTTACAGCTACCAAACATCCAGCTTAAATGGGGCACATCCACAACCTCTTCAAGTTAACATTTTTTAAACCTGGTATTCTTTTTCTTTCCTTTTTTTTTGGGGGGGGGTGATATTTTTGATCAGCCTATATGGGTCAGGGGAAGATATGGCTTCATTGTTGCCATGGAAACAGCAATAACACACTGCCCTAACTGGTGGCCCATGTGAAGTAGATTTTTTTCTTTTTCTTTTAACTGGGGGAAAATTGTCTCAAGTGTAAGCATTTCTCATATCAAACATGCTCGTAGAGTTTGTGGCTCCCCACAAAAGAGTCAGTGATTTGCGATCTGTTTGTTGAGGAATTTTCAGATTGTGTCATGATTTATCCTCCCGGGGTGAGACGGCATCATCCTGAATGACGCTAATGCAAATAAAAAATCCATATTCTCTCCGCTCGTCGCTATGATTTCCACTGGGGAAGTGGTGTGATGCATTCAACGTTCCAATTTTGTTTTGTTTTTTTCGCGCAAAAGAAAAACTTAACTGTGACAGGACTGTAAACGATGTTCACATTTTCAAGCATCAAGAGCTCCAATTACATGGAGGCCAGATGTGTATATTGATAATTTCCTGGTTTAAATTCCCCCAGTATCTGTCTTGGAGGTCATAAAATTGACTGAAGCATCTTCTTATTATAGACCAGTGATTTTGCTTAGGAATTTTCATCTGTACCACATTTTTTTTTCTTTTTGTCATTGTTAGGTTTGCCTACAGTGTTTCAACTTAATCATAACTGTTTTTGCCATAATTTTGCTCAAAATGTTCTAGCTTTACTGTTTCTTTCACTTTTTCAGAGTTTTCCAAGAGTTTTGCTTTGCTACATATTTTCAACACAGTTTTGCACACTGTGTTTTAGTTTTAACACATCCCTTTACTGTTGTTTTGTGGAAAGAGTTTTATGAGAAATCCAATGGATCTACCACCAACAAAAAAAAAAGATACTAATAGAGATTTTGGCGAGATGATATGATTGGAGAAGGAAGATGCCTATGAAAACAAAGAGAGTTCATGAAGATGTGGAAATGGAGTGTTGATGTGTGAATGTCAGCGTTAGGTGAAACATTAAGTGAGAAAGGTTATAAGGAGAGGTGACTAGGGGTCATAGGGGTCACAAGGACATGGGGGGGGGGAGGGTTGCTGGAGATAACTTTTGAACCCATCCAAGAGCTTTCCACTGCAATAACACCTATTAAGAGGGGGAAAACGCAGACAAAAAATGTGGTGAACATTTTCATGAGTTTTGAAGCATAATTGTATTAGATACTTCCAAAGTCATGTTTGTGATGCACTTTGACTTGAAGTTTGTGACATTTTGAAGGCAATAATCATGGTACAGTTATCATCCATAGACATACCACAAACCCTGGTCTCTTTAGTCAGAATGTAGGCCCTATATTCATATATATATATATATATATATATATATATATATATATATATATATGTATGTATATATATATATATATATATATATATATATATATATATATATATATATATATATATATATATATATATATATATATATATATATATATATGTATGTATATATATATATATATATATATATATATATATATACATCTAAAATGACTATTTCCCATGGTCACTGTAGCAGCATGAGATTGGATAACCAACAATACAAGTTTATGGAGAAAGTGTTCTAAAGGCACAAAAGCTGTGAAGTGCAGAGGGAATCAAATCAACTGGTGATAGCAGCTAGAAATCTATTCACTGCAACTATTCATTGATGATTTTCAAAATGAATAGAAGTATGAGCATCATGTCAGGCAACTCAAAATATAACACAATCTCATTCTGTATGGTGTTAGTGGTCTAGAAATGCTAACAGGAGGGGAAAATTCACATTTCTTGAACAGATTACAGGACCAAAAAAAACAACAACAAACAGATTGATTAATTATGTGTTGTTTTGCTGGTTATATGTATTTGCTGATTTGCTTTTTGTGCATATTGGCAGAAATAGTCCTGTTTATGACTAGAGATCAAATAATCCTGCTAATCCCTTGAACAGTTTCAATTGCTTTGGTGCAGGTCTGCTGCACTTTCATAGGTTGTGCTACTAAGATTTTAGTCCAGCTTTTTGGGCCACTAACCAGATGAAATGAAACTGGCTTGTTATGAGTTAACAGCAATGTACATAGATGCATAGAGGACTAGTAAACAAAAACAGACGAATTAAGAGAACTGCAAATACTTCATTACCTTATCTTCATTACTCTGGCCTGGGCAGGTGTCATAGATTTTCACAGCAAACAATTTTCTCAAAGTCAGACCATTTCAGCACCTCATTTTGTGTCTGATCTTGCAGAAACTCTTGATGAGTTGATGCTCTAATTTGCATCACCAATCACATCAAGAATCACTTTTTTTATACTTTCATTTGTATTTTGAGATAATTTCATTGCAATGAAACATTTTTCCTTTAAAAGAAGCTTCTATCTCTACCCAAGTCATAAAAACCTCTAACTTTTTTTTGAGAGAGAGAAGGACATCAAATCACATTTAATGATGCCTGCAAAGATTGAGAGTTCCCCTGCTACTTCACCCCAGATATCAAGGGAAGGAGAGTTATAGCCATCTTGGGGCTGTTGAGACATTTGGGGTCATGCTCTGAACTGGTCCCCTTCTCCCCTGGGAGGAAATAGGAGAGAATGTTTGTTTAATTTCCAATTCTGTGTGGTACAACAGAAAAGGGAGGTCAGGATTGGGTTGGGGTTTTTTGTTGTTTTTTTCTTCCTCATCTAAGTTTGATTTATATGAGTCTGCAACATGGCATGTTGCCTGTGACAGCTCCGTTCCATCAGTTTTATCTTTTGGGCGAGATATTGACAGAAGATGTCTCTTCCAAGCATGCATGGCTAGACATACTAGTGTTTGTTTTACTGACTGTGCTCAAAAGTCTTTGGAACTCAGAAACCTTTTTCCCTCTCTTAGCTTTTTTTTTTTGGGGGGGGGGTCTTGATTTGGTTCACCTATTTGTTTATCTATGATGGGACTAGAAGAACATGAAATTTGATAATCTAATCCATGAAAACTAAGAGAAATTCTGAGTCATACAGGAAAGAAGACTACATATCTGTTAACAAGAGGACAGTTGTTTTAGGCTTTGCTCGCCCTTGATGATAGTGTTAATTGCAATATTATTAGCTCAGTGCTATTATCAGGTAGTATACTTGCAAGAAGTAAGGAAATCCTGCCTGTATTTGAGATGAAAGGTTTCGTTCAGCAGATGCTTGGGTTGTCTTGCTTGCGGGGAGGTGATTGATAGCTACCTGAACATCCAGCCAGGATGACCTAGACGGCTTCACAGTGAGGACATCGCTGGTGGAAACCACGCCTCATCCTTTTTCCCCCCAGGGAGACACCTGCAACACCTCACCCCACCAATCCCTGCCCCCTCATAATATCCCCCTCACCCCCCCCCCCATTCTCCCCATTTCTGTTGCCGTAACGATGCTCATATTTTAAATGCTGCATCAACCTCCACGCTGCCAAATTAACATGGAAAAATGTATTCCTGAATCTTTCTACAGAATCAGTGCTCCTTGAGATACCCACTTTTAACTCATCTATTAATTCAAATGTTGCAAATCTGTTTTAAGAAAACATATCAAAGGAGGAATTTGTTTTCCTGGCGTTACACCTGAAGGTAAGGAGGTGAAGGGGTGGGAAACCAAGAGTTTATTCATTTCTTTTCTTTCCTGGAAAGGAAAGATACAGGATGAGAAAAACCAGATTCCCCAGGATGGGACAGAATCTAATTATATCTATTGCACATTTCATCACTGGTCTGTGGCCTTCATTGTCTTCAGTTCTGTTTCCTATGGGTTTCGAAGGGACCTTGCGATAAGCTATGAATGTGTTTCAGAGAGATAAAATGATTAAATTCAGCGGAGCTTTTTTAAGTGTAAGACAACCTTCAGAAACCAGGTATCTTAATCGATGATATCAAGAACTTAATGACTTACTGTCGTTTCCTGCTGTTCATTATCATTGCTTACTCATTGGCTAGAAAGATATAGGGCCTAGTTTCTGAATTACCTTTTTGTAAGGCATGAAGTGTGATTCTACACTTTGCCTCACTTTATGAACGCGTCATTGAGGATGATATGTTGTTACATCGGTGAAATTAATTAGTTACGATGAAATAAAGTGGCATTTAAGTGAGCGTTCATAAATCATACAGTGAATCATTCTGCCAAGTGAGGTAAAGTTGTTTCTTTTGGGCAAAAGTTAATGTTTTAGGGAATGTAGTCATGATGATACGATATACAAAGAGCATCGGTGAAAAGATTGTGCAATGATGATAATGATACTGATATTGATTTATTGGTTATCTTAAAGGGATTGTACAGTTATGGTTGAGACCTAATTTCAGGTTTCTAACATTTTTTTGGTGAGATAATGAGAAACCTCTTATAAAATGTGAAAGAGCATGTAATTCTATGAGGAATTCAACGTTAATTTGATGAAAATTGGTTTTGAAATGGCTGAGATATCAAAAAAGAGCGATTCTAATAAGGTGTGGGACCCACACTTTATTACGATCGCTTTGTTTTACTTTGTTTTTTGATGTTTCAGTCATTCCAAACCCGATCTTCGTCAAATAAACTTTGAATTCCTCTTAAAATGGTATGTTCTGTACTATATCATAAGTGTTTTCTTGGTATCTCGCAAAAAGTTAAAAACCCAATTCTCATCTCCACCAAAACTGTACTATCCCTTTAAACAACAGAAATACCATCATGAGGATGATGATAGTAAGAATGATAGTGATAAGAAGACACTAAAAATATAGTAGCACTAATGGCAATAGGAATGATAATGTTAATAACATTTTAAAAAAAGAAGAAAGGGCAGAAGAGAAGAATTTTAATTGAATATTTGGTTGTCATCTTATGATGCTGTTCAACAAGTAACCTGTTGAAGACGAGTCCTGAGTATACTCGGGCAGGTGTCAATGGGAAATGCGTGTTATAGCAAAATCAGCCCGTCCTCTATGGGTTAAAGTAGAATAAGTTTAGAATATCACTCCATCTGTAGTGCAGTTTGCAGCGCTTTCATATTTGGGAATATCATGAGTCAGCTGATGTATGCGAAATAAACAATTTGGAGAAAAATTGCCTCATGTAACACAGTTGCATTGTGCATATTATCTCCAAGGTTGATAATCACTAAGTTTTCTCTAGAAAGGGATATACTTATTTCTCATTCCATCAGTGTGGTTCTTGATTATGAAATCGATCACTCACGAAACTGTCTTGCAAGCCTTCCAATTTGCAAAATACTATACTCATGACATATAAAATTACGATGTTTTCAGTAACTTATGGTGTGTTAAGGAGGAAAAGTGGTATGAATGATATGAAAGAGAAAGTTGCATTCCCATCACACAAACCAAGTGGTGCACTTAACTCTTTATGTGCCACGTTCGCACGTCCGACTCAGTCGACGGCGTGCCAACTTCGCATATTCTGCTCAACAAACAAAGCCGCCAAAACCGATCGATAAGTCGCTAATCACTGCTAATCCCACGGGATAATGAAAGCGTTTCTCGTGCTTTTGTTCCTCTCATATACTGCTTACATTCTATGTGGTGATTGACTATCAAGCGGTGTTCCCAACTAGATTTACTCGTACATGCTAAGTTTCTGTCACGGTTTTATGTGCAAAAGTCATGCCTTTACAGTAATATAGCAACTGGTCATTCAAAGAAAAATTGAAAATAGATTCGTCATACAATTTATATCGAAACAAAGCTTGGCATTCCTCTTTAACTTTGCCTACTATAATGCCCATCTTAACAGAAATTTGTAGAAGTTATACAAGTTGGAAAAACAGAATTCTTTCTCAAAGCATGGCTACCTTCGTGTCTGAGAATAACGTGGCACACAGGGTTTTTCCACCATGGCAAATAAAGAGTTAAAGTCTACCACCTTAATCCTGGCATCATTTCATATTTTACAAGCAATTTGAGATGAAGTACAGGAGAAAAGTGAAATTTTATTGTAATTTAGATTTTTTAAATGCACTTGAAACCACCCCTGTAGGTGGTTTCAGAACCTCATCAGATCGAATTGCCTTTGCCATGCTCTGTCTGTTTGAACATGGTTTAAATTACACTGAGCTGAAAGGCTGATTGAGGCTACTAGAGGAGGCTTCAGAAACTAGCTCTAACTTAACCAGTAGAGGACGAGTCCCAAATATACTCAGGCAGGGGTCTATTGGAAACGTGTGTTGTAGCAAAATCAGCCTGTCCTCAATGGGTTAGTGAATGGTCCAGGCATCAGTCGTTAACAAGATTCCTCAGTGTGGCTGTAGACAGTTGTACAAGATAGTTGTAGCAAAATCAACCTGTCCTCTACGGGTTTATAGTAAATGGTCCAGGCATCAGTCGTTAACAAGATGCCTCAGTGTGGCTCAAAGACAGTTGAACAAGACAGGGATTAACATGATTAGGTAATCAGTTGTAACAAGACAAGGATTAATAGGGATTAGGTAATCAGTTTTTGCAACACAGTTGCCAATCAGTGAATGAAGCTCTTCAGCTGATTGCCAATTGGCAAACACTACACAGGATGGGTTAATGATCATGACATGAGAAGTTTAGTGAGGGAAAAAATACTAAAGTGAAGGAAAAAATGTTCTACTCTACCTTATGAAATACTTGAAATGAATAGTACAATCATACTTTCTAAATTCTTCAGATTGGAAGTCAATCTATGAGATTATGGCTGGGGGCAAATTCGAAATTAGACTGAGAAAATAGGTTTACTTCTAAATCTATTAGATTTTGGTTTTTGATATAATTTTGGATTTGTTCATCATTTCAGTGTAATATCTATAAGGAGTGTGAATGCTGGGAGTCAATAGGGTTAACCCATTCCCGTTGAGGACGGGCTGATTATGCTCTAACACACATTTCCTGTAGATACCTGCCCGAGTATTCTCGGGACTCATCTTCAACGGGTTAAGGAGATATCTGTGAGCATTCAGATGGTTATTATACTACAAAAAGAAAGATGAACAGGCTACATGCCTGCGTTCCAACAAGATAATGGAGTTAAACTTGTTTTCAAGAGCTTTAAGTTTTTCTGGACAGGAATGACCTTAAATGCACTCAGCAATTTAACGATTCCTGATGATGCCCATGCGTGATTTTGCAAATTTCAAGGGATAATTTGTCAAGTTTTGGTTTTGATGTAAGTTGAGATACAAAGGGTCATTAACCGCTGCTAAACTCTGCTCCTTGTTCAACCATGTCAGACTGGCATGTCAAAGTGCAATCATCTCGATCTTCTGCCTTCATTCATCCATCCTCATTCTTGGAAAAGAGACGAGACAATGGAAAGGGGTTTGTCTTGTCAATTATACCTTCATCTTGGTGCCAATTATCGACCTTCTAAAAGTTTGGTTTTGGAGGGAGGATTCAAGTTGTTTTTGTTTCTTTACATTCTTATTCACCCATCTCTTTGTAGGCAAACGGAGAGATATCAGAGAAGAGGTCGCGACCCCGATCGAGAGCGTCACCAACGCTACAGGGAGACCCCAGATAACACCAGGGTAAGTTCAAGTAGGGTGACACAGCTCTGGTGCCGCCTCTTTGCTCAAAAGTTGTACGATGCTTACAAACACTGCTCCCCTCCCATCTCTGTCGGCCTGTCGATACCAGCACCGCCAGCATACCTGCATGACGTGAGGCCGATCCGATTTCTTTTGGCTCCTAATTTATGTCTTCATCTCGTGTTTACATCGTCAGGATTTTTTTTTTTCTGGTCCGTTTGCCTGATGGTGTGTTGTTGAATGTTCTGCTGAAAGAATGTGTAGTGATGATGAGCGTCTGTGCAGGGCTGAACATGACCACTTACTTTGTATGATGACCTCCGTGTCTTTATACCAAGATAATGATGCTCACTAGATAGTGTATGATTATTTGTATGAAGGGATGCTTGAGTCCACATCATGAGTGGCAATGATGATAATAAAGAATTTTTGTTGACATCTGTAGCTGTTCTATCTTGAAAACAGACACTTATTGCTCCATGCCAGTTATCTCATGTCTGTAAAGTTTGTTTACCAGTGTATACATGTTTGAGTCTGACAGAAACATATGAGCCCATGCTCCAAGGTTTTGGAATTTCAGTCTTGGGCTTTTGTCTGGTTATGAGAAGAGAATTTCATAGCCTCCAGGGTAAGGGTTTCTCCTCCGGCAGGCCATGAACAACAGCAACAATAGCCGAAATGAGATTACTGCACAGTGGCTTGTTATTATATGACATTTTCCGGGTGAGGTCACGGAGTGACCCAGTTGATGCAGTCCATGAATGGGTGCCTGTGTGTAGTACCGGTCCTGCAGATTAAGGTACCCAAAGATTGTGACGACTTTGGCCCAGGCACTTCCCATTACCAGACCCCACACGCATACCAACTCTAAACATCATTGATGTACGTTTGATAGGTACAGCAGGTGTCATTATACCTCCTCCTCTTCTTCCTCTTTTACTTCCATAATATTATTCTCCCTTTTCCTTCTCCTCCTCTTGCTTTTTGGAGATCCTCATCACCTTTTTCTGCTCTCTTCCTCTTCCTTTACCTCTGGCCTCATCATTTCCATAACATTTGCTCCTGCCGCAGTTGCTCCCATGGAATATCTGCACACTACGCCAAACATAAATTCTACCCACAAACATAACCCTAACCCTGATCATAATCTTCACATCAAATTAAACTGAATACCCATCACATCCCTAACCCTAACCCTGAGTCCTTGGAGAATATAAGACCAGAGCAATTGTCACGGGAGCAAAGGTCATGTCACCAGCCTCATCATCACTATTCTCTCCCTCTTCTTCTAATCCTTCTCTATTACCATTATCTTCATCATTATTATCTTCCTATTCTTCTTCCTACTCATCTCTCTGTTCTTCCTTTTCCTCCTCCTCTTCCTCCTCTTCATTTTCTCATTATCTTCCACCCATTATTTCACTTTCTGTCTGAATCTCACTGCATATCAAATCATATGAGACTTTCAAAGATACTTTTAAAGGATAGTTTTAAAGACTTGTAAAGGGAACTTTGTGCTGGGTGTTGCTGCATATATTGTAAGTGCAAGTGTCTTGGTTTGCCTTTAAATATTCATGATGTATGAATGCATAGGGTGCTGTTCATTATTCCGAAGGTTCGATATTCCGAAGGTTCGCTATTCCGAAGGTTCGTTAATCCGAAACACACTAATTCCCTATACCCAGAGGTTCGTTAATCCAAAAATGAAAAAGGGTTCGTTAATCCGAACATTTGTGGCGTTATTCCGAAGGTTCGTTATTCCGAAGATTTGTTCATCCGAAAATGAAATTCGGAAAAACGAACCTTCGGAATATCGAACCTTTTGAATAACGAGCTGTAACCGAATGCATAAGCTTATTCTTATAAGCTTATAAGAGTATTCAGAAGTCAGCGAGTTGATGACAATTTTCCAATTTATCATTACAAGCATACACCACACAGTATTTTTTTAGAAGTCAAGTAGCCCCATATAAGTCATATGGACCTTTTATCCCTCACTTCACAGTGACGAACATTTTCAATGCAACCATATAGTCACAGAAGAAAATTGAACCTTTAAAAATGTTTGAAAGGACTCTTGATTAAGCGTCACTCTTCCTCAGTGATGTTCCTAACTTGAGATTATGCAATTTCAAAGGTTTTCTTTGAATTGGTAGATGCACTCAGCTGTTAGATTATTTCCAGCACCTGCAGGGGTGCAAATCTTACACCAGTTCGCATACCCTCCCCCCTCCCACCACTTCCTTTTGAATACATGAACAGCATTCGGCACATTGTATGTACCCGCTAGAGAGAAGATGTGCCCTATCCATTTATCAGCTGATGTCTTTACCATCTGCACTCAGCTGCTGGAACAGGGGGAAAAGTCAAATTTCCGTCACATGTAGTTGATTTGGACAGACGCACGTTTCGTGGAATAATGCACACCGCCTGTTGATAGTGTCTGCGTGGGGAGATGATATATTGGGACGGTTGGCGTAGCTTGGAATGTATTCAGGAATCCCAGTAACACTTTGGAAAATGCTCACACAACACACAACAGGCTCTTGCAAACAGCCTGATATGGAGAGAATTGTCTAGCATTATTGACTTCTTTAGATCAATCTCCTAGTCTCTGCAAAAGGATTCATACTGTGGTTTGCTTTGGTGCACATATGCACCGATAGACAGTACTGCAGGCAACTCCCATTATAACAGAGTCCTCAAAGCCAACAATGTTCTTTCATTATATCAAAATTTTGTTATAGCTGAACAGTAAAGTATATCAAGATGTGTAGAGGATGATTTTAGGACATTCATTTCCATTTTGTTGTAACAAGAATTTCATAATTTGTCATGACCATGATCGTTTTAATGGGAGTGCACAATATCTCAGTATCTGCCATACCTGTTCAACACTCATTCTGAAAGTCTGTACCGGTACAGAGGTAAAAAATAAAGGCTCTTGCCCTCATTCACAGATCATTGCGGGTGTGTACGTGTGTGTGGGGGGGGGGAGGGGTCATAAAACACCCAACCCATTCCTTGCTTAAATGTTAAGTTAGATGACTCTGTGAAGACCAATGTTAAAGCAAGCTTTTTCTGTACGCACCCACTTCAGCTCGACATTGCGTATTGAGAAATTCCTCCAAGATATCCAGAGTTAGAGTGGTTTCTTTCTTCATTATCAAGTGCCGATGAAATGTGAGGCGAACAGTTTTGGAAAAGGTTTGAGGCCAAAGCGTGATTTTAATATCTCTAACCGCTTTAGTTAGAATTTAGCTTTGATTTAGGGGGTCAGAACTTGCCCAATTTTCAACATCAATTCCCTAGATGCCTTCCCCCATCCCTCTGTCTCTTGTCTGATGCTGGGACGTTGCCGTCTTGTCAGTCATGGTGAGATGTCCTTGTTAGTTATCTTATCCGCCATTATCTTTGATGAGCCAAAGTGACACAAGGACAGACAGGGTTTCTCCCAGACTTTCAAGTCTCCCGGTCTCTCTCTCCTCCTCCTTCCCCCCCCCCCTTGTCCCCATTTATCTGATCAGTGGCGGATGCAGGAGGGAGCTCACCTGGGCGCGCCCACCCCTTTAGTTTTGTTAAAATGAAAGAAATAAAAAGAAAAAAAAGGGGGAGGGCTGTGTGTGCCCCCCTTTAATTTTGTAAAGGTGCCCCCTCTTTACAGAATTCCTGGATCTGCCCCTGATGATGGATACTGCTGCCTCCTTTAGCCATGAAGAACCTCCCAATGTTTACAACCTTGGAGTGACCTCAGACTTGAAACGATTGGAAGTGATCAAGAAGGGGGGCAGGCAGGTGGTGGTGTGGGGTGGGGGGGGGGGGGAGGAGATCCAGGATGGTAGGAGGTGGTGGAGAGGGGCAGTGTGGATGGAATAAAACAAAGATTGAGAGCCAAGAACTAGAGCGATTCTCAAGCGTGTCTAGAAAGATGACTCTCTTCTGCTGCTGCTGTTGTTGATAATCATCAGATGACTCGATTAGAATGAATTCTGTCTGAATATTTCTTGACAGCCTTGTCAAAATGGCATCTGATGATTATGATGATTGTATTTGTCATGATGAGATCTTTATTACATCTCATTGACAAAATTGCCCTTCATCGATGTAGATAAGCACCAATTATTCAGAGTTACAGTATTAGTAGTAGTAGTCAAGAAGTGGTCATTTCATTTTTGTTTTATAGTCACACAATTCTATCACATTTGATTTTATGTACGTGTACTGATACCTGCAACAGGCTGGATGTGAAGGGATGGAGAAAGTTCACTGCTGTTAGAGTGCAGACCTGCCAACTGTTCTGGAATTCGGAGGAAAGAATCTGAATTTTGACCATCCCGCACTCTTGTTTCGATATGGTTCTCCAATTTTTCTCGAAAATTTTACACACACTCTCATAGGAAATGCTTTTCTTTCCTGTTTCTGAGCAAAATCATCCCTATTTTTCCAATTAGACAGGTTGGGAGGTTTGAGAGGGGATGTGTAAATCCTCTTTGAGTTTCAAGTATACATAAAAATGAAGAATTTTACAAATTTCTCGGAATATCTATAATCTAAGATTCCATGGAAATTTTCACAAGCATTTCCTGACGTTGCAGATTGAGTGACAATGGTGGCATAAGAATATTGTGGAAGTTTAGTGAATATAAACCAATTTTGTGCGCAATTCATATGCAAATCTTCTTAAATAACAGTGGGACTGGGCCATTAACTCAATTCCATTCAATTCAATTCAATTCAATTTCATTCAACTCCTGGATTGATATGTTGTAATTGGAAAAGGACAGTTATTCAAGGTATTGTTAGGACGATATCAATGCAATTCCTCCCCTCCCCCCACACTCACATACACACAGTGCATTTTGTAAGTGATGAGATGGTTTTTGAAAGTTGGCAGGTGGCCATTGGAGAGGTCACATAACACCATTCGTGTCTTGGCCACTGCGCTCGTGTGATGTGATGGCATCTCTTCTTTAGTCATAGCACCTCCTTTGCAAAATTTCCCAGAATTCCAAAAGATCTTTTTTTTTCATAAAAAGTTGCTTCTAACATAATTGTGTAAGTCAAAATGCATTCTTGCTATTTGCAGAGATAAATTAAATCATAACTTGAAAATTTTCTCTGTTAGTATTTGATTGATTGATTGATTGATTAATTGATTGATTTGAATTTATTTTAAATTTGTGTTAAAACAAACACAGCTGACTTTAATGATTATTACCAATGAGAAGCATTTTTTCTTTATTAATGTAAAAAAAAAATGGTATTTGTCAATGAAAGATTGGGATAACTTTTAAGGTAGGGAAGAAATTTGTTGAATATTTTGTAATAAAAGTTTGATTCCTCTGGGTGATTGGGTTCATGTACACCAGTGGCGCGAAGAAAAGGAGCCGCGTGCTTTGACAACCACACAGAACCGCCCGAGGCGTGTACACAAAGTTGGCATAATTGTGTTGCCATTCGTGCGGGTTGTGTAAACACTGGGGCATTCACAGTATTGTTGGGATATTTTCCATGAAAACAGGATGATTTTGATTTTACAAATAGCAACACTGCCAAGAAAATGCATGGCAGCCATGAATATCCTCTTTTAAAAGATTGGAAGGTAGAGGTGTCCTTCCCACCCCCTTCGTCCCGGATTGTAGTTTATGACACCCCTCTGTTGGTGTCTCTGTCAATATGGATTTTCCTGAAATTGATGAATTTTATCCTTTTTTGGTGGCACAAGAATTGTGATCCTATCCTTGTTGTCCTTTGCTGTTGGACATGAAAGAATGAATGACACCATTTTTACCAACTAATTCTACATATTGGTCAAATAGGAGGAATAAAGTCCAGAAATCTCTTGCATTCACTCATCTTGATGAACCATCTGGCTCTCATCATACATTCGCATGCAGATGTTTCACTAATGGAAACAATCAGTCATAAATTTATGTTGCCAATGAGGTACACTTTGATCACAAAAGGGCTCGCGGAACAACTTGATAGGGTGATATAAGGTGGAAAACTTTCCCTGAAGAAAATGTACACAGCAAGAAATGTTCAAACTGTATTCAAATTCTAACATTTGATTGATTGCCAAGGTAACATTCAGGAATTCCCTCAACATCAGGAAATTGGATATTTGCATCTGTTTCCCAGCCACAGGTTGAACCCTTTCGGATCAACTTCCGCTATCAAGTTTGTCGAGGTTTTTGTTTGTTGGTTGGTTGGTTGGTTGGTTTTGTTTCTCCACAAGGAGTAGCAGTGGTGATTAAGATGGTGATGATGTTCATGGAAATGATATTGAGGAAGATGAGAAAGGGAAAATGATAATTATGCACAGGCTCATGATACTGTCTAAGGTTAAGATGCAAGGATGATGATAGATATGATGGAGATGATGAGGAGGCAGATGATAATAAGGATGATAGTAAGGCAGTGGTACCGTAGCTGCAGTTAGGTGGGAGAACCTCTCTCACACTTCCCTGGTAGTAGTGCTAGCAGTGGTAGTGATGATGGTGATGATGATGATGATGATAATGATGATGATGATGATGATGATGGTGATGATGATGATGATGATGATGATGATGATGATGGGATGGGAACAATGATCATTGACAATTATCACTATGATATTGACATTGACGGTCTCCATGACGATGATGATGATGATGATGATGGGATGGCATTAATGATCATTGACAATTATCATTATGATATTGACGTGATGACGATGATGATGATGATGATGATGATGATGATGATGATGATGATGATGATGATGATGATGATTATAATGATGGGATGGCAGTAATGATCAATGACAATTATCATTATGATATTGGCAATGGCAGTCTTCATGACGATGATAGTGATGGTGACGAGGAGGATGATGAAGATGCTACTCATATTGAGCACATTATGATGCCAGAAATCTACCCTGCCAAATGTGAATATGAGGAATGAGAGAAGAATGATGACTTGAGGATGATAGTTTTCAAAGGCAATAGTAGGAATGGTGGCAAAGATGATGACGATCATGTTAGGGAGCAGGAAGAGGAAATGTCTGAAGGTGGTGATTATCGTGGTATCGTGGTAGTGGGTGTGGTTTATATGTAGATGATGGTGATGATGATGATGATAATGGCACTAACTGTCTCATAGAGTTGTAGCCCTAGCCTGTCAAATGTCTTACCATCATTAGTGATTTGACGGATTCATGAAAATACAACTAAGCTTGATACAACTTGTTTCCATACCTTACTCCTACAGGAACGGCCAATGCACGAGGTAAAAACTTTTTTCTTCAATTTGCATCTTTTAACCATTTTGGGTAGTATTTCAAAAATCATCTCAGTGAATCTTTTGAATAACAAAGAAGTTATCATTCTTAACTCCCTGCATGCTGACCCCACGGCCCTACCCCCTTCCCCCAATGATCACACCCCTGCAACATCATCAGACCCCTCTAGAGGATCCTGTGGAGGAACAGGACCAGTTCCATCCCAGCGAGGTGGACCTGGGCCTAGACCTGACGAGTCTGACCCGGTCCCCGACGCTGACTAGCATTTACGAGGAGGAGTACGACAATGCCTCCTACGAGCATGATGAGGGGGAGGTTGATTTGGGTGTGGAGGGCACGACGGCACTCGAAGACGGCGTGGAAGAGTCTGAGGTTTGCATGAAGCGTGATGACTTAGAGTTCTAGCTTGCGGATTTTCTAACCATATGGTTAAGTGATGGATTGACTTTGCTGTGACTAACATGCACTCTTGACACAGTAAAACAGAAGAGAATAGAAGACATGTCTTGATACATTATCATTTTTAATTTCCCTTTGTCAAATTTCAAACAGTCAAGACAGTTTGATTTGATAAAGTAACAGAACGATGAGGCCCCGACAGTGAGTGTGTACAACTTTAAAAAGTGTAAGCTTTTTTTCAATAACAAATAATTTGTCCCATTTTATTCACAAAATCCTATCACATTTAATAGTGGTAAAGAAGACTGGCCTTTATGTATTTACAAGTATGCAGGTATTTGCCATGAAATGAAGATGCTGTCATACATGCAGATTTAGTATTCTTAGCACAACAGGTTAAATGACAAATGCTATAGTAAGCATGCTTCGTAAAAAACACTAAATTCTTAATTTCAGAGGATTTATTAGCCTGAGAAAACTTAGTATCTCAGTCAATAGTTACTTAGACTTTTTGCAGTGAACGTAGGGAGATTGTATGGCAGAAAGTGCAGTGTTTTTTCTGGTAACAATGCCGTTTGCATCACGAGTGCTTGTGGTTTGTGTGAAAGTTTTCTTGAGCCAGAAAAACTGCTGTGCTTTGGAACATGTCTGTTTATATGGTGATGAATTGGAGTTCAGGTTTGCAAAGACTTAAGTGGTTGTTGTTGTTTTTTTCTTCCTGGTAAGTCACTTCAACATCTGTGTTCTGTTGGTGGAATGTTTATATATCACCATGAATTCCTGTGTGTCACTGATGCTAAGAAAGATTTACAGTAAAACAAAATTCTTTGAAAAGATTGTAATTTCACTGCCTTATACACGTATGCGCACATTTTTTTTTCTCAAAAGCAGCTAGTATTTTTAGACATTGTTTTCATCTAAATTCATTAGTAATGGCAATAAACGCTTGTCTAGACAATAACCGCACAAACAAAAGTTCATGGTGATTTTCAACAGGTAAAATTCATTTCCGCACACACACCCACACACACACACACACACACACACACACACACACACACACACACACAAAGACACAGTACTCACACTTACAAAACGGTTACAAAATCAAGTGGTTTTCCAAGAGAGGGAATGAGAATTTTTTTCATGCACTTTGCTTTATATGGTAATGCACTTATCGTTACCACGGAAACGTGCCAATCGCCTTGACTGGGATGGCTGTCTCTGTTTCCGGCGACCCACACGTCTTTCCTGACAGAACGACGCATCTCTCAGTGATTACTGGTTTCCAGCGAGACTTTGGACCGTTTTCACACAGGTCAAAAAACATAATTGCAGTGCTGAATTATAATTACGATTAATTTTACAATTAGAATGAATGTCCATACACATGGCCGAAGATGGCTACACTGACTCTTGCAGAGGAGAGGTGTGGCTTTTTCCAATTTCCCATCAACGGAGTGCAGTTTTTCTGCAGAAAGGTTCAAAGGTCACCATACACTCTGCCCCCCCCCCCAAAAAAAAAAAAATACAGTTTAGAGGTCAGTCCATACAACTGTTTCCTTATGGAGAAACATCGAGGGAAAAACACCTCCGGACCATCATTTTAAGTACAATTTGATCACCCTCCGTGATTCCAGTTTGCATACACACAGTCAAAATGCATCACTTGATTTCTATGATTCCAGCGATGCATCACTAGAATCGTGATTCAAATTACACTCCCTTGGTTCGTGTGAAAACATCAACCTTTGTCTGCAATACTTGTGGACCGACGACGATGAAGCGGGAAGGCGTTGAGGAAGAGGATCATAGGTGGCCAGGAAGTTTGGGAGGTTTTTGCGGCCAGAAAAATAAGGAAACATCTCTTCCTCTTTCTGACTGGTTGTCTGTCTGTCTGTCTGTCTGTCTTTCTCTTTCTCTTCATCTATTATTTCTAGTCACCACCGTGGGATAATATTGCTATATTTCCTGTTCTCCCCCTCTCTGTCTGTCTATCTGTCTCTCTCTCTCCCATCTATTAATCTATTCATCTTCATATCTATTCAATCTATCTATCTATCCTTCCTTTGCTTACATGTAAATATGAATATATATAAATATATATATTTTATATATGTATATATTCCTTTTCTATCTTTCTCCTTTTTCTCTTTGTTGTGGTTGTACAATGTGTGCAAGATGTGTAGGATGTAGGTAAAGACAACGAATAAAATGGTTCAATATCTGGGAAGTCCAAGTTTCCACCTGTGGTTACCAGCCACAAGCAAATTAATGTACAATGTTTGTGTGTTTATTTTTGTTTTTGCATTTGCGAAGTGCTCAAAACTCAGACACAAACTCTTTCCTTTCTTTTTCTCTGTCTAGCTTTGTTTTTATTTCTTCTTTGTCTCACTGTATGCCTTCTCACATTTCATTTTTTTCTCCTGTGTCTATCTTATTTTGTCCATATTAATCTGGCTTTTTCTATTGATCCTCTTTATCTTCATTTTAATCTCTCACTTTACTGTTGGAATTTGTTCCTGTGTATATGGAGGGATTATATTATATTAATTAATATATATATATATATATATATATATATATATATATATATACATATATATATATATATATATATATATATATATATATATATATATATGTGTGTGTGTGTGTGTGTGTGTCTGTGTGTGTGTCTCACTTTCTGTGTCTCTTAGTGCCTATCTCTCTCTCTCTCTCTTCTTCTCCCTCTATTCATTAATGTGTGTATGTTTCTCTTTGTTGTTGTTTTTTGTGTGTTTGTATGCCTACAATGTCTGAGCTGTCTGTTTCTCCTGCTATTTATGTGTTTTAATCTCTTTTTCTCACTTGTATACCTCTCTCTGCCCAACTCTCTCTCATCCTCTTCCTCTTTATATCTCATTCCTTCTCTATCTCTATCTCTCCCTCTTTCTTTCTATCTCTTTCTCCGTCTCTCTATCTCAGTCTCTCTCTATATGTCTCGCTGTTTGTATGTCTGTCTCCCGCCGAGCTGGCCGGGCCAAGCTGGTTCTGAGGAAGTGATAAATGTCACGATTGCATGCAATCGCCCAGTGTAAGATAATAATCAGGTCGGTCGCTGCAACCTGTCCAGACATTGTGCAGCTTTCAGTCCATATTGTCTGGACTGCGGATTGAACCTGACTCACGGGCTAGCAGAGTTCATTGAAAAGAAACTTGGCCTACAATTACTGGCGTGGGGTCACGTCTGAAATGAGGAAAATTTCCGGCCACTGCCCATTTCCCCTTCATCAATCTTTTTTTTTTTCAATTAATCCTTTACTTTATTTTGTGCCTATAATACAGATATATTTAGCAATAATTTTCATATCAATTTTTTCAGCAATTTCCTGCGAGATGAAGCCACCACTATAAATCTGTTCACATACTTTCTCCTTTTCTCTGTATGTTGTCTAGACTCTTACAAGCATTTCCACTTTGTCACTCCAGTAAGTTTGGTAAAATTTGGATATGAAGAAGTTGATCTTGATAATGAATGCGACCCCCAAGTCGGAAATGAAACCATCTTCTAGTGAATGATCATGTTTTCATTACCCTTAAAAGAATGGGATGCAATGGCTATCAACGATGATAGGAAGAAAAAAAGACGGAAAAAAGTAGACAAAAACTGGAAGACATTCTAAAATTACTCAAACAAGATCATGTGTCACACACATCAATCGTGATTAAACATAACTTTTGAATTGTTTTTAATTTTAGTGAAAGTGTCTTTCATGATTTCATTTGGTTCATGTGAAAATGAATAATGTTTGTGACTAGAGTATGTCTCACCACTTAGAATCTAGGAAAGCGTTGCCATGGTGTTGCTGTTGTTTTTATAGGGGGGATGTGTTTTGGGCCGAACGGTTCCTATGTGCAGGAAATCATTATTGGTGTCAAAAGTTTATGAAAACCTTCAATTGATCAAAACATTTGTTCCTGATAGATTCATGTAAACACTATCATTTTTTTTTTCTCTCTCTCTCACTGGTGGAGGAACCTGCGCAGTCGTCAAATCCATCCTGTCAGAGAGAAAAAAATATCGTCATTTCCTCATTTTTTTCCTCAACTCAGAAGACCACTTACCATCAGCCTTTCAATCAATTCAACCATTTGTTCTCAATATATCACCGAACAAAACCAGCATTTGCTCATTCATTGGAATCTATGAAGTGTAAATCTCAAATGTATGTCCAGTGTTTGGCAAACTCTGTCTGTATGGCTGTTAACCTAAGGTCCTGAGATGCACTTCAGAAAAATACAATTCTCTTGCTGCACTGGAATTGTCAGATACTCTTGTGTTCTGTGTACATCCAGTTTGTAGATTTTACCATTTGAACATCTTCATGTATTTATTTTCAACATGTAACATTCAAATAATTTTCATTGTTTTTTTATTGTGACAGCAAATCTGTTTGTTTATGTCTGTCTTTCTGTCTGTCTGTCTGTCTGTCCATGTCTGTTCATGTCTGTGTGTGTATGGTCTCCTCAACCATTTAAATGCTGCGATACTTTCGATGTTTATGAGGTTAATGTTTGCTCTGATGGATCCGTGACATCTTTGTCGGCAAAAGTCTCTGAAATAGATGTTTTAAAGAGGTTTATGTTAGACCAAAAATGTCAGTGAAAGATTTAAAAACCGATTTGAAACAACAGAGCACTGAGAGAGAGAGAGAGAGAAAAGAGAGAGGAGCAAACTAGAAAATATATCCTTACTATTGTATGCATCATTCCTTTTTTATTGATATTATTTGAGGGAATTTCACAAGGTCAAGTGATACTCCCAAATCCAGCAACACACCAAAATATTGCATCCCGTAACAAAAAATGCACCGCACATCATCTCTGGGATGGGAAATTGCCGATTTTACTTCCTGATAGAGAATGTTCTTACCCCTCTTCTATTGCTGTAGTTCTCCATTGAAAATCTAACCACAAGCACATTTGTAATTATGTGGCAGATGCAATACCACATACTACTACAATATATTTGCTGTGTGTGTAATTCTGAAGTGGGGCAGATAGGACTTAAAACACGTCTGACTAACATCACTCCAGTTTGCTGTTGCACAAGCATGTGTGGTGTGCACAAAACTGACATGCACATGTGATCGTGAATGTTTTTTGAGTTTTGGAACTTATTGAGCAGCTTTATAATCTTATTCAAACATATTTGAGTGCATGAAGAAGTGACTGTTGTTTTTTGAATGCAGAATGATCCTTGGTCAGTCTGGTGATACCTGAGAGGCATGGAAAGAAGCAGTGTGTAAACCATGTAGGAAACATGAATTTTGTCAGTAGTTGAAGCAAATGCAAGACAAAATGAAACATTTTCTCCAAATGGGTGTTAAGTGGTTGAAGAAATCCAAAGGAGGCCCGAAGGAGTTTACTTTAGAGAGGTATCTAGCATATTGCCTCGTCACTCAACATCTCCATCATCCTAATTGGTCGACTAAGGTTGGAGTGACTTGCAGTCTATACATACCCCTTCAAAACACCCCACCCCTTACCCCACCCCTCTCTTGATCCCCTCCCCCCCCCCCCTCCCACCCAGACTTAATGTCTGACCATCTCCATCAGGTCCCCTTCCCTTTCCCTTCCCCATCACAACTCGCCGCTCATCCACTCTCCTCTATCCTGGAGAGGGAAAAAAAATGTTGCCATGGCAACCGTGTCCTCTATCATCTCCACCCCCCTAGTTTCATTTCCTGCCCCGTCCGTAACCTCTATCTGTCTTGTCCAATCACCCGCCTCCTCCGTCTCGGTCTCTGTCCAGCTTTCCACGTCCACCCGACTCTGATCATCCTATCTCCCCATACCCCCCCCCCCCCACACACCCCACCCCACCGTGATTTGCACATCTTTTGTCCTTTCAATCTACCTTTTCACCAATATAAACCTCACCCAAAATATAGAGGTCCTCGTGTTCACGCTTTTATGATTACACATTCACAAATACACACACTTATAATACACATTTATGTCCATTTAGAAATATTATTTTAATGTTGCTTTAATTCACATAATATCAAGCATACAGTTTTTTTATGTATTCTTTCGAAGAACAGCATCTATTCTAAATCCTGCTTGCCCTCCATTTTTCTTCGTTGTATTTTGTTTGTATTCTTATCGTTTTTGTTCCCATGTTCTTTTCTACTTCAGTTTCACTTTTGCTTATCTTGATTTTTATCCTTGTGTTCTTCCCTTTCATTTCAGTTACTGTATGCCTGAAGTATATGGGCATATTTCTATGACTCCATATAACATTTCTAAACTCATTTCCAAAAGTAAAATATTCAAGCACACATTATTCTTGAGATGCCACACATGCACTGAGGCAAGATGTGAGTGCATCCTTTGTTTGTGCAATGCCTGGTTTAAAGGGAATCGTTTGTATTAACGTCGTGCGAGGCAATGCCCGGTTTTTTAAGGGAATCATTTGTATTAACGTCATGCGACACTGTGTTTCTTAATTCGCTCCAGGCCATTGAGATGTCGGACATTCGGTACCGAGAGCGAGATGTGGAGAGAGGGCGGGGCAGCTCGATGGATAGAAGAGACCGGGTAAGGATGGTCCGCCGGTGACAGTGACTGTCGCTCGTCAAAACTTCCCAGAGATTGAGTACACTCCCCTCAAGTGTTATTGATTGCATTGTGTGGGTGTGGTGTGGTTTGTGTGTCACTTACCTGAAGATTTACTGGCATCAGAGCCTGGCTCGTGTAGACTTTATAGCATATTATTTTGGAGGAACGCATGTCACCACCACTGAAATCATTTTGAATGAGTTCATTTCCCATCCATGACATCGTTACCAGTTGAAGTGAATGCTGAATGGTGTGTGTATGTGTGTGTTTTTCCACTTCTGGTGTTGATTTACTTAAAGGACATTGCGACTAATTGCATGACAAAACCATGAAGTCAAGATTTCCCCGACACATTGAAGAAAGGCAAATGAGTGACATGAAAATGCTACAAATGTTTGATGATTTTACACTGCTCAAGTCTTTTTTTTTTTTTTTGCACAGATGATAAATTGCAATGAACAGTGACCAAAGTTTTGTCAATATCTCCCTCAAAAAATAATGCAAGAATTGTCAATTTTTGTGTGTTTGAGACCATTCATGTCTTATAATCCAAATATCTTGTATTTTACTGCATATAGTAATATTCATACTTTGTGTCGTACTTTAACTTGCTTTATTCAAACTTGTCATTATGTATACTTTCTTTTGGTCCAACCCAGTGCTTTGATGCAATTTTTGCACAAATATCCCATCACTTTTCATATTAGTCTTAAGACAGACTGATCACAAATGCTTTAAACAAAAAAGAGGGCAGATCTTTTGCAAATGTTGACTTTGCCAAACAGAGATGCATGTTTGCAAATTTCAAAGGAGAAGGAAAGATTAAAAACAACTCATACCTTTTTATCTCCACAAGTGCAACATGACTTTACATGTAGATGCTATTCCTTCATTGATGCATCTCAAAATAAACTTTGTATTTAATCTCAGAGAGGCTGAACTTTTCATTAAGTATTTGTTTACGTTTCTGCCCAACGTCGCTAGATCATTATTGTGGAATGATCATAACAGTGAATGTTTTTAATGACATTCTTTCTGCAAGCGTAATGCAGTCATGTTGTGATATTGCAGACAGAAATGCAGCCAAGATTATTGCGATAAAGGGCATCACACATGCCTTGATAGGTTTTTCAATATTTGTAGAATATCTGACCTCACCGGAAAAAAAAAAAAGTTTGACAGGCTTGGTGTTGCTGATGATGCTTTTTGTGTCAGAGAAAAAAAGAAGGAAAAATAAAATGTGGAGATGTTTTCACATGACTAATTTATTATTTTTTTTTTTTTTGGTTTAAATATGATACTATAATGCTTAAACATGTCCATTTTCTGTTTCATTTTTTTTTGCCAATGAAAAGTATTTTTGTTGCCAATAAATCTGTTCTCACTACGCACACTTTAATGCATGAGCTGTGGAGAAGTCAATAGCAGTATACAAGCCTACCACAAGCCGAGTGTATCGAGTCGGCTTTTTCAGTTTCTTTTTCATTTGCACTATGTAGGTGTGTTTCTCTTGTCAGCTTGTATCATTTTGTGCTTGAAATAATCAAATGTATATTTCATTTGTCCTTGTTTTTCATTACTTCTCTTTTGATTTCCCCCGAGAACAATTGTTTGATTTGTTTTCGATGTCGATGATTTTGAATTTGATTATGAGTTTTTCATTATCATTTCTTTTTATTTTGCTTTTCTTTAAAAAAAAAATCAACTCTTTCTAATTACACTCAAAGCATTCCTTGGACAAGCATGCCACACAGTATTCACACAACACTGGGGGTGGTCATCCACCTTCCTCTCAATCCGATTATAGTCTGGCCAGGGGTGGGGGAGGTCAGGGCCGGGACAGGGCGCGGCCCCGATCGCGGCATTCCGTCGCTACCAGTAGCGATGAGGTGCCGTTCTCTGAGCGTGGGGAGTATCGCGACAGTGAGGACAAGCGTCGCTCTCATAGTCTACAGCATTCCCTTCCTCCCACTGATTACGAGTATGATCAATCGAGGGAAAGGCCTTCCCGATCCGGGCGTCAGGGCGGTGATGGTCGTAGATCTAGGGGTGACGGGAGTAGGGGCGATCATCCCGATGGACACTATGACCACAGAAGTCCTCGATACCCAGAAGATGAAGAGGGACGTTACTCGGAGCGGAGGACATTGCCTAGCAACGAGCGAGCCCGCTCTAATCGTACCCCCGATGTGGAGTGGAGAGACCATTTGCGATCTAGACATGGGTCGGCACCGGCCCAGCCCATATCTGGATCAGCGCCCTATGAAGAGCGTAGGCACCCCAAGAGACACTCGGTGGCGTCACCCAATACACCCGACTTCCAGTACCACGGGCATGGGGACCGCCGGGGAGGGATGCACACCAGCACACCGATCGGCGAGGATAGGAGGGATGGTAGGAGACAATCATCCGAACAGTCTTCCTGGAAACGAGCGTACCGACATGATGATGCCTTAATAGACACTAGACCGAACCCGCAGGACGTCATACTAGAAGAGGATGAGTTCGAGAAGGGCAACCCCAGAGATAGTAGTGATGTCATGCGCAGGACAGCTCGAAACAATAGGAAAAATAGCGGAGGTCATCTAGGTCAGTACCAGAAGTTTGATAACTCCCTAGACGAAGACCTGCCCCCAACCCCCGGCCAGGAGGTGAAAGGAGAGAGAGGTATAGTGGGTAGTGGCTACCGCACTCAGGATGTCACTACATCCTCCAACAAGCACTCAACAAACTACACTAGGCCTCCAGAGGTGATTTTCTCATAATGTTGTGTCTGCCCATGTCATATGCCTTGAAGACTTGGCTGTCATGACCCTCATCTTTATTCCCATCCTATGGCATCTCTCTTTCTATCTCCCTCTCTGTCTCCATCTCTTTCTCATCTCTCACTCCATCTCTTTTAGTCTATTTGTCTATCATTTACCCATCTATCTAATCATTTACCTTTCCATCTATCTATCTATCTATCTATCTATCATTTATTTATCTATCACATCTCTCACTCCATCTCTTTTAGTCTATTTGTCTATCATCTACCCATCTATCTAATCATTTATCTTTCCATCTATCTATCTATCTATCTACCATCTATTTATCTATCACCTATTTGTCTGTTTGTATATCATCTATCCATCTATCTGATCATTTATCTTTCCATCTATCTATCTATCTATCTATCTGTCATATATCTATCATCTTTTTACCTATTACCTATCAATCTATTTATATTATCTTTCTATCTACTTATCTGTCATCTGTAATCTATCTATATATCTATCATCTGTCTATCTATTCATCTATCTTAATCTGTCTATTTATCCCTTATCTTCATCTATCTATCTCTCTCAATATATTCTATGTTATTTCTTTCCACATTCATTCTATGTTGGAATCATATTCATCTTTACCACATCTGCCTGTATCTTTAAGTATATCCCTCTTTCAGTCTTTTTTCTGTTCTTCTGTCTCTCCATCTCCTTTTATTTTTCCTTCTCACCATCTCATTCTTCCGAAGTGTAATTTGTACACCTATGTCCTGTTTAATGCATTCCTATCAATTCTTTTTCCTCTTTCTATCTCTCCTTTACAGTTACCACTATATTTCTGACTCTGTATTTTCTGATTAACTTCATCTTCTACTTTTCCCTTCTATCTATCTCTGTCTTTATTTCCTCTCTTTTCTCCTCCTCTTTGTGTCTCTTGTTCTTCCAAAGTGTGATTTGTATGTCTAAGTCCTGTTTTATGCATTCTTGCATTCCTATTAATTCTCATTCACTGTCTTTCTATTTATCCCTTTCTCAACTGTCTATGTATTTCTGACTCTATTTTGCCCCTATAACTTCATCTCCTACTTCTCCCTTCTGTCAATCTCTGTCTCCTTCTAATGTTCTCTCCTCTTTAGTATCTCCCAGTCTCCTTTCTCTCTTCTCGTTCACTCTATCTTTCACTCACTGTTCGTCTTATCTTGCTCTTGTACTCATCCCTATTTTTCATATCACTGTCTCCTTCTGTTTTTCCTTCTTCTTTCTTTGCTTCCACGCTCTCACTCTCTCTCTATCTATCTATCTATCTATCTATCTATCTATCTATCTATCTGTCATACTATCATCTAGAAGATCTCCTTTGAAAAGTTGACACCCCCTTGTGGTTGTGGCTGGACTTTTTTTCAGAGTGGAACCAGTTTAACCGTGTTGTTTGCTCATAGTGTTTGATGTGGAAAACAATGTTGCCAAAGGTTCTTCTGTAAGTTGCCATAGGTTGCTGGAGCAACCACAAATGTTCAGGCATTCAAGAAAAAAAAAATGTCTGTAAGTTTCACATTGTTTCAAAATGAATATGTTTCTTTATGTAATCTATTTACTACAACACTGCACTATTTTGAATGTTTACAAATTTTATACACTGCAGAATTTGTACAAGTATTTTTTTTTTTCAGAAACTTTACAAGGACCATTGGCAACATTGCTGTAGTTTGCTTAGATTTCACATCTCTTTAAATAATAAAAAAAAAAAATGAGCTATGGGATGGACATTTCTTCCCTTTCTTTTTGTTCTTCTTTCCCCTTAAGAACAGATTGATTCGTTCTAATGCAGTCCACTATTTGAAGTAAATTAAAGTCAGTCCTTCATGACAGAGATAACACAAGCACAAAGCAAAAAAGTTGGCATTAACATGTCAGATTAGCCCTTGTAAAATTTATGTAAAGACCTATGAAATACCTAAAAGACTTTAGTCATTGGCCAAGGGGGAAAAAAAAAGAAAAATTGATTATTTTCTTTAACTATTATTCCTTAAGTACCACTGAAGTTCACCAGCAAAATATGCTTTGTCAAAAATCTGTGCTGATTCTTTAGAATATATATATGTTTTTAATTAATATTACCAAAAACCCATTTTTGGATCAAACAAGTTGTTTAAAAATTTAGTTTCAATTCTCCGCTCACGCTAACATGCAAAATAGAGATATGATTTGTGTATTGGTTGCAACGCAAATAGACAATTATCATTATTAGATAATGGTTATTCTTGATGATAAACAAATCCTTTATTACTCTCATTAACATCACTCACCTCATAATCTCTCTCTTAGCTTATATTTTTCTTCTTTCAATAGTATATTGATATTTTGCCAACTTTCTCATTAATATAACTTAATCTGCGTTGATATACACACATCACAGAGCATACATTTTCTCTTTGTTCTAAATTTCTTCTCCCTTGCTATATATATCTCTCCTTCTCTCTTTTGCTGTGTTTGTAAGTCTCATAATTAATGATACTGATGGTCTAGTAGAAAATGTCTTACCCTTTGGTGATTCGTCTGTTGATATGTGATCGATTCCCTGCAACAAGTGGTGTTAGTGTTGACAGGATAGATGCAGTCATCGCACTCACTTACCTCTTTCTGGTAGTAACATCAGCTTCTTTTGGTAGGAGTTGCTTCCCTGAAGTTGTTTCCCAAGAGACATGCAGGAGGTACTGAGCAGCGCTCGTCATGAATTCTTTTCTGGAAGCCATCTTCCGAAGATGTTGACCTATCAAGACTAATGTCTTCTTTGGAAATGGTTTCCATGGTGACCCCTTTCATGTTCGAATCTTCACTGTCTTGGATGGTTCCATCATTCTAAATGAAAAATATCAACATGAATCTCTTCCATACAGTTCTTGAGATAACTCAATGAAGAATATCTACACAAAGCAGCAGAACAGTCTGAAATATACAAGTACAAATTTGCCTCTCATTTATTTAATTTATCAGACATTTTAGTCATCAAATCTTGCCAAAGTATCTATCAGTGCTGATCTATTATTACAGTTTATTTTTTTAGTGAAAGCATTTTATTTCTTTTGGTCAATTTAACTTTAGAATTATGGCTAAAACATGCAATTCTTGCATATGTTCTTCCTGCCCTATTTGTGAATTTGCTTTCATATTCAATGTGTTTCTATCTCACACTTCAAAACTAGGCTGTAAGCTTGATATCAGATCATGATACTGTGACTGTGGCCAGGTCCCATCCCTCCAGCTAGCATACATAACATTTTACTGTTATTATGATAAAAGAATCTCAGAGCAAGAATAACATGCTGAGAAGTTTTTCATGTGCAAATTTACGTCTTGCTGGCATCCATCACTATTTTGTGACGGAAATGCAACCACTGCCCTTCAAATAATCCTGAGTATTAGTTTGTAAATCGAGTTGTAATGTGTGATTTAAATCAGCACAAGGCACAATGGCTCTATCACACCCTCGCTACATCATTTCACTGCACTGTGTTTGTAAGGCTTTGGTGCTAGTGAACATTGTTTTTGTTTTTTTTTTAAGCAAAGCATATTTGCCTGGGTTTTTTATGCTGGCTAAGAGTGTTAGTTAATTCTATATTCAAAGTAAAGGCTCAGTCAGATTTTACATGTTTTCCTAGTTTTGAGGTGAAATTACTTTGTTGGGTAAAATAGTATTTTTTGTAGGATCAATACAGGTTGATGCCAAAGTAGTTTATGGGGCACAATGATTCAAATTTGGCCTTTCCCCAGTCTTGTTAGCCTGTTTTTGCATGCCTTTCTTGGTAGCTCCCTCTTTTCATTTCTTCTTTTCCTAAACCTGGTTTTGAACCTCCATTGTTGCATGCCAAAAATGTTTGCAATGTGTTTCTTCATTTATTTCAATTTGTTTTCACATCAGCATCACTCAAAAATTGTTTTTAATTTCATTTCTCATTTCTGCACAAATATTTGAGTTCTGTTTTGATCACTCATTTCCATGTTTGGTAGAATGCTTCATATCAATGCACTGCTTAATGCTTAAAAGATTTGTGTTTTTCCTTTTTCCCCAGGCGTTTGCTAACTCGCTGGATTTGTGTCGATCTAAATTAGAATGAATGCATTCATTAATTTCTCATCGCAAACTTTGTTTCCACCTGAATTTCCATGAATCATGATAGTTTGGGTTTCACCTTAGACCTTCTAAATCATCTAGATTTGAATGTGTCCATATCCATCTTAATCTACTTTTTTTTTTTTGGTTAATGATGACATGCCATTCAATGCAAGAAGGATTTTATTTTCATTAATTCTTTTTTGGTTGGTTTGAGTAACTGCAGGCGGAGTGATGTTCTGCCAGTTTGAGTTGTTTTTTTGTTGATTGCACTAACCTATATATTCGTTTGATTGGTCTCCCTCCATCCCCCTTGCGTGCCTCAATAAAGGGTCCCTGTAATAGTAGCCGTCATGAACGGCTGGATTCGGAGGAAAGCGTCTCATCCTCCCAACCTCTCTTAAGCCCAGGTAACCACACGTCTCCATGGCAACCGCCTCAGCCACCACCACCACCACCACCACTGCCACCATCATCACACTCTTTGATCCCACGATTGCTTAAACACACACTCACACACACACACACACTGACACATGCACACAGAAGTGAACACATGCCGTCACAAAAATCTACGTTTGTACCTGCCAGTACCTGTTCTGAGTGTGCGCCATAATGTGGTCTTTTTCATACTTTTTTTTTTCCCCCCCTTAATCTCTCACCTGCGTTTTTAGAAGAGTCAGTACCGTATTTTGCAGTAATAACATGCAGTGCCCGGAAAATGACTTGAGTTGAATCATGTTGCGCACTTGGCTGACGCAAATTTTGTGTGTATGTGAATGTCGTTCCCTCTCGTTGTCACTTGAGTAATAGTAACTCAGAGTTCTGCTCTCCAAACTCTGCTTTGATTTTGTTGCAGCATTAGACTAATGACTATGTTTACTAATGGTAAGGGTGCATAGCCACGTAACGCTCCCGTCTGGATGCAGAAGTGGTAGGCATGGCTGGAATCTGTTCAGAAAAAAAAAAAAAAGATTATTTGAGGCTTGAGCCATTATTGTAGACATTCTTGAAGATTTTATCATAATATATGCTACCAATAGGGCTGGTAGTGAATTGCAATCCTCAATGATATTAGAAATTAACTCTGAAATTATTTATGAATATAATTTATTGTGACCTGCCACAAAAAAAGTTTGATGAAGTCGCTAAAACATCAGTACATTGTTCTCATTATCATGTTATTCTACAAACATAAGAGTTTCCAATGTCATATAATTTGTCCTTTCTTATTGAAACCAAACCAGAGAAGAGCCCAGTTTAAAAAAAAAAGAAAAGAAATACTTTATGAAGTCAAGGATACTGGAGACCTGGCATTTAAACACTAGAGGTCAATTCAAAACACAAATACAATACACTTTATTTACATTTTAAAAAGATACATTAAAAAAAAATCCATAAAATGTCCACAGACTATTATAATGAAAGAAAACTTCCAATTTTCAACATAAATATGTTCTTAGGATTTTTCTCAGACAAATTGCTTGATTTGAAAGTTGGTCTGGTATTTTCAAAGCTTTTATTGTCTATGATTTTACAAGTATAACATGCTGCTACATCACAACAAAAAATAAAAATAAAATGATTTGTGGCTCAAAGTCTCTGATAGTCTTTGATAAACAAATGGTAAACAAAAAAAAATAATAAGCATGGAGGCTCTTGAGATTGGTAAGTCATAATACTGCCAGTCACAACATCATTATTTTTAGATGATCCAGCAGTGCCAGCTACCACTCCCGCTCTCAGGCATCAAGAGTAACTTTTGCAGCCTATATAGAAGAATAGCTCCTATTCGTTCTGTACCATCTGCAATTTCTGTGCCTCGGATTACGAGCCATCACTCTTGATTTCCAGGCAAAACTTTTCCTCAGCCACATTTACAGTCTGCGTGTTCTTCTGACCAACACAACGAAACAATCACCCGAACACACACCATTCTCTTTTCTTCCCATCTTTCAATTTCTCAATTTCCAACGTTGAGTTGTGTTTTTTTTTCTGTTGGTTTCTTTTTAATCTTTCATTTTTATTTCAATGTCTGAAAAAAATAAAGAAAACAGGAATGAACATATCAATATTCGTGTCTGTTTCCAAGAAGATGTTATGTATGTAAGAGCCTGTGCTTGTGATGTTGCTTTATTGTGATGTCAGCCATGTTTGTTTGTTCCAGGGGCAATGAATGTTTGCGTCAATGTTGTGCAGATGTATATTTTATCTGTATTGTGGTTTTGTGATTTGTTTCCGTAAGTTCTTCCCCTCCCAATTTACCTTGTGTAAATGTGTTGCAATACCCAACACCAGCACATTTTGTGCCGAAAAAGAAAAGGGAAAAGTCATGCTATGTTATGAATGCTGCTATGTGTATGTTCATCACAATTTTTACTCACAAATACTGTTGTGTAATACTTGTTACACTCGTTATTGTTATCGTTACTGCCGTTATTATTATGTGAGGTTTTGTGCAAAAAGCTTGTAGGCTGTGATTATGAACAATCACACAGAGTTCTGTACAGGATCATATGACGTCATTGCTTAAAGCTTTCAGTTTATTTTTCTGGAAACATTCAGTGTCTATGTCGCTATACTCACTGTCATTTTCATTAACAATAACCAAGTACCAGGGACAATTAGCATTTTGTTAAAGTGTAATTTCCAATTCTGGTGCTACAATGTCTTACTACAATGTCAATACTGGTGCTATACAATGTCTTGATTATTCAACCACAGAATGGCTCTCATCTCATATTTGATATAAAAATTCAAGTTCATCCCTTAAAAATCTAGTTATTGTTCATTACACTGATTGGGCAATGCTTGATCTTAGAAAGAAAAAAAAAGGTTACTTTAGTGATGTCATCAATGTAACAACAATCATGGGGTCATGTTGTTACCATAATTGTGGCAAGTTTTGAGATCATTGGTTATCATATATTATTATTTCAGTCAACATCACAGTATAAACAAAAACAGAGCAATAGTGAGAACATTTATGAAAACTTCAGCCAGTAGAAATTCTGGTAATTTGACATGCAATGGAGTCCATCTGGTAATCAATCATACTGTGCAGCTACTTTGAGGCAGAAACAAACAAAAAAAGAATGAAAAGACAGAAACCCAAACAATTTTTTTTTAATCCTCCTTCATATTTTGGGCTTGGTTTGAGAAATTTGTACTATCAAGCACTTGAAGAGGTGTGGGCGTGATTATCACTTGCCAAGATGTCCAGAAAATTACAAGGTTGAAATGTTTGCTTTTTCATACAAACAAAATATGAAAACTCTTCAGAGATGTTAAAGGAGCACTGAGTACTCATTTTTTCTTTAGTAGTAATGTCATACTCATTAAAATGAATTGATTTGAATAGATATGCAGTACCCACTGCTATAAAGGATGAGCACCAGCACTGGCTGTCTGGCAGAAGCTTGGTAGTCTAGTGGATATGACACCTGTTTAATAATCAGGAGATCGTTGATTCAAATCCAACCCAAGAATGTGTGCCCATGATTTTTTGTTATAGCTACTATTAAATAAAACACTGAATAATCAATGCTTATTTATATCAATGAAGGGTAAGTTGGCAATAAGTTGCAAAAGAAAAACACCACAAATTGATGCAAGAGTTCGTTAATTTAAAGGGGGAAAATACTCAATCTTACTTTTAATTAATTTTTTCTGGATAGGCTGTGTCCACTTTCCCTTCGACTCTATGCTTTGATGTTGAATTTTGCACTATTAATCAGTAAGTTTTGTTCGATTATTAATTGTGTTTTGTACTGATATATTAATATATTATATTTATGGATATGTGTGCACAACCCAAGTGTTTTGTTATTGTTGTGTTTGTTTCGCTCTCTGTTATTCCATACTTTAAGTTTTCAAGTTTGATTTACCTCATACAAAAAAAAAGAAAATAAAATTCAAGAATACAGATGTAATCAAAGGAGCAGATTATCAAATATTTGACTAAATACAATATGGCTAAAATTACCCACAAGTAGTATATGTACAGTCTATAATGCTTTCTGTGGTTTTGATATAGTATTCGCTCTTTTCTTTCCAATCTGCCCCATAGTATTCATGGGAAATATTTCTTCTCATAGGATAGTATTTCTTTTTAAATGAAAAGGCACCATGCTCTGGAAGGTCTGCTTGTTTTTTTGTAAACATCAGGAATCAGAATAAACATGCAAAACAATTGGCAGATTTCTTTTAGGGTAGAAAGATCACCATTACGTGACGTCTTTGTCTGATATTATTTCGTCTTTGCTCAAATACTTGATACGTCCCAGCAAAAAGCCCCCGATGTCAATAGGAAATTCCTGTGGTTGAAAACACCATTTGTTTCAGGAAGCATACCATCATGTTAGTTTCCTTCTTATATGATATCCTTCCTCGCTGCAAATAAAAGTTATAAAAATGGTACCCGGTTCACGTCCATTTCCAGTTCCGTATCCCACCCTCCTATGTTATTGCCACATGTTCGCACTTGTTGTTGCACCAACCTTTTTTTTTTACGTGTTTGTGACAATGCAAAACTCATATGCTATACACAATCTATGATATAACAGTTGACATACATCTGTGCCATATTTGAATATCAGAAGTACGCCAGTATAAATATCACTGTTAACGATAAATGTCTTTGCATGTCTTTTTTTTTTATATTGAATGCTGTCCATTGATGGGTAATGTCTTGAAAGCTTTTATATGTTTGAGTTTTAGTATCAATTAAGTCATGAGAAATGAACAGTTTCACTGTGCATGTTGTTTTTTGCTATGTTTAGCTTGATGCTAAAAGATGGTATTGTGATTCACTACAGAGACCTCCATGTCATGCACATTTTTACCTTGACTTTCTTGTAAGGGTAGATTTGAATTCAAAATATTTAGATAATTGGCAGTGCAAGTATGGATGAATACCTTCTATTTAAGTTTGTGCTGTGCTCTGAAATACCTTTGTTAAAACACCCGAGTATGATATGAACTTTTAAACACTGAATCCCAGTAAGCTGGTTCTGTCAAAGGAGTTACGTGTAGGGAGGACAATTCTAATTTGAAATGCAATGAACAGTAATAAACAACATGATAACATCTGTTGTAGGAACTTTTTGAGTATATGTGCAGGTAGCTAAAGGTCAAAGCACTGTACAATTCATTTGTCAATAAATGTATTCAAATCACAAACAGCAAACATACGTTGTGTCTTCCGCCATCTCTGTCTATCACAGTTACCATGGCAGCAGCCAGGAAGCACCAATCAGTTTGTAATTATTTGAGCTGTTGCCATGGCAACTACAATCATTTGTAACCTTTAAAATAATTTCAAATATTTCCATGAAATGGACCCCAGATTTCTTTCTTTTTTTCTACTACAACTTCTATACCTTTGAGTTGCTGACTATTTGGAGAATGACCACTCAAAGTGCCCAATAAGCCTAATGAATACACCTATAGAGTACTATTTCAACAGGACTTCTGATCTATTGTCCAAATGTTGATGGTCAGCTCTCCTGTTTATCTTTCCAGGTCGGTCCCCGTCTCCTTCTAGACGAAGAGCACCTGTAATCGGCCGCGACGTGTCCCCACAGCGGTTCCCGCCCCACTCACCGACAACCAGGCGGAGGGATCGTCACCGCGGTCCCGACTACGTTGAATTCCACGACCGCGATGTGTACGATGATTACCCCTACGAGGACCCCTTCGTGCCGGAGAGACCCAGCAGTCAACGACGCCCCTCCCCGAGCTGGCGAGAGCCCAGGGATACCTTACAGGCGGGCCCCTCCCAGTCCGGGCGGGCCCCCAGCAGCGAGAGAGTGGACCATGAGGGCGCCCATTCCAGCCCTCCATCCCGGAAGCACACAGGCCGCAGATTACCCACAGTGCCGGGCGAGGGCCGCAGTGGCAGCGGTGGTGGTGGTGGCGGCGGCTCCGGAAACATTACGCCCAGGCAGCGGCAGCGACCGTCGGCACCGCGCAGCCGAGACCACAGCCCCATGCGGCTACCACCGCCGCAGCACGTGCCCCGGGGCAGTGGGGGAGGGAGTAAGGGAGACCCACGGATGCCCCCAGATGAGAAACCACCGCATTACGACGTGGTGATGAGGACTCAAGAGCAGGGCCCGTCAGACCCGCACGTTGACCCTCGCATGCCAAACGGATACCGGCCCGGAGGGGTGGAGAAAGGGCGTGGTCATGGCACTCAGGCCCACAGTCCGCGAAGAACCCCGCAGGGAGTGCCCAGGGGACCGGGGCGCAAGCATGTGACTGACAATGGACAAGGGGGTGTGGCTGGTTACTCGGATACTGAGGAAGACGAGTGGGCGTGATTGTACATATTCAATTCAATTCCTTCCACTTTTTTGACTTTAGAACTTTTCAATGACCGCAATTGACAGTGCTTCTTTCCTAACTGCTTATTTGTGTAAACTAGTATGTATTTGATTGAACGCTTTGTGGTGGTTGTGTGAGATAGACTCATCTTAAGGGAAAGTTTGGTAGGATTGAGCGATATCAAGTTTAATATCTCATCAGGGTGTGAATTGGTGTTCGAACACAAAGGTCTGTGGAGACTGAAGGACCTGATTTTCAAGTCTACTCATTAATTCCTTCAAGAAATATGACTCTTGTAAATGTCATTTTTTTTTTGTATTCATTTGTTTTGGTTCTGATGTCATTACCGGGTTTTGTTTCATCCTCAGTGAAGATCCATCTTATTATGTTTTGATTTGATGTGATGATGATTTTTGTCAAAGTGTGTGAATTGACAATTTAAAAGTACATGTACCTGCAATACAGGAGCTCAATGCTGTATCCGATGCTCCTTAAATTAGCTGTCTTGCTGAAGGCTGTCAAAGTGATTTTTTTTTTTATTTTGATTCCCGCTTGAACCAAGAACTTGCAACAGGTTGCAGTGAAGTAGGAATTTCCCCTCATAGACTTCATGTTTTCATTCTCCAAAATACGTCTATAGGTGGCATCCATAGGTGTGGATGAGGAATTGGTATTTTCCGGCAGACTACGTAGGATAGCTGATGCTGTTATGTATTTCGCCCTCATAGTGCAGGACTTTATCTCAATTTTCATGAAGCATGTCACCAGCCTATCATACCTATAGACTTCATTTTATTTCAGGGGGAAGTAAGATTTTTCAATCTGAGATTTTTATTTTTTTTTTAAATATATTCTCGCATATAAGAGAGTGAGAGAAGGGTAGGGGTTGGCACAGTTTTTCTTAATTTCTCAATCAAGATGCATATATGTATCTCCTCATTCTAAAGATACTTCACCACAGTTGAAAACATAATTTGTCCCCTTCTTCTACATCCTTGTTGTTGTAGTAGCCGTCAATGTCAAATCTTATCTTCTTTCTTTCTTCTTTTCCTTCTCTTTCACTCTTTCTTGTTCTCTTTCATTTTTTCTTTCCTTCATTTCTACAACTATCCTTGTTTCAGTCCTATTATAAGAACACAAATCTTTGGCGCTTTTCAGTTCTTCCTTCTAACTGCCTCATGTCCTAGTTAGTTGAGCTGCAAATTCAAAAATCCATTTGAGCTTTAGATTCTACAGTGTCATGTATTAATGACATTCTTCTTCTAAACTGAAATCGCATTGTATTGTCTAGGCCTACTATTTATCCATCCATCTGCAGTTCTCGTAAACTTCAGCATGGGAAAACAAAAATCTCTTGAGTTTTATGATATAAGCAGTCATAACCCATCATGTTCAATTTATTACATTCCGCTTCCTACATTGCTATTTTTACTATCCGTTACTCGAATATCTTTCTCAGTTATTATCTATTCACTTGATATTTCTCCTCTTTTCCCTAATGCATTCTTTTCTCCTATGAAGTATGTGGGTATGGAGGTATGCTAGATTTCTGTCGCTGCGTTCATTTCTTTTCCAAGAATTTAAAAAAAAAAATCTTTGCCATCTCAATTTGCACAAATTGTTGCTGTAAGTTGTAGCAGCATGTTGCGCAGCATTTCAGGACTCGGAAAAGCAGGAACTCGGAAAGCAGGATTCGGAATTAGGGGATGATTCGTAAGAATCACAGACTAGACTTACGAGAGTAGAAGTTGGTAGAAGACAGTTAACCATCTGCATGCAACATAAAAAAACTTCTTGTTCGTAGGTTCGTGTGTGGAATTTGTTCACATATAATACATTGTCACTGTAAGGGTCAAATAGAGAATGCCAACCCCTTCCCCCCCCCCCTCTCTCTCTCTCTCTTGCCAGCTTCCTCAGTTCATGAAATTAAAGAATAAATAAATAGAACAGCTGCCATGATGGAATATGTTGTCAACCCTCTCCATAAATGTGGATGATTCTTGCAGAAAATGACAATGTTTTCTTTTTCTAAAGTTAAAATGTCAAATGCCTCAATGTCGTGCTCGAAGAAAAATCTAATGTAATCATGAAAGTGCCATTAGTTGAACCATGGCTGTGTAATATATTCTTTTCTGTTGTTGTTGTTGTTGTTGTTGTTGCAATATGACACAAGAAGCAGGGTTAGCATTTCTCTCATGTGCAGAAATACGGTCAGCTTTTTGCTTTTTAATGACTTCCTCCATTTTTTGTTGGACATGTTTGCAAGCATTCTGTTTTCTGATTTTTTTTTTCTCTCTTCGCAAAGTGAAGAATCTACTTGAGCAGTATGTTCAGCAATTTATAATGTTTTATCAGTCAACTGTACAGATATATTATTAAGCCTATTTACAGGATCATGTTTTGACATGAGAATTGTGAATATAATATATAAATATTATATATATATATATATAAACATATACATATATACATAAATTATTGCCATAACAATTTTATAAAGTGGACGACGTAAATGTTCTTTCTATTCCATGTTACAATACTTGTTGCATATGTGGTATGATATATATATATGCTTTTCAATTATAGCTCATATCTTCTCTCTCTATCTCTCTCTATATATCTCTCTCTGCACCATCTGTGCATATATCTTTCTTACTTCAGGATATTGTGTGTACAAAGCAATGTAATCGTGTTCAGCACATTCCAATAACTAACAGAAACTATGGAATACGTGCAATCAAAATGTTAGGAGTAACATAATAATTGTCTAGGGGAGACAATTCGCAGAACGTGACTTTAACATAATCAAGAACTATTACCGTAGGAGAAAGGACTACCTTCCCTCATTCTGTATGCAAGCGTACTCATACTGTTGACTGTAACCTGAATATGTTATGTAGACTCAAAGCGTAGTCCTTGTTATGTACAGTACGATCAGTCTTTGCACCAACGCAACCCTTGCAGAGCTAGTCTTGCTTTCAGCCTCCCACTGTTTTAAGTCTATCACTTAGCCAACTCCAGTGGAGTGCACTTATTGTGTCCTATAGAATCTTGCCAGTGCTGATTCTACCATTACATATCATAACCACAAAGATATTTTTCTTCAGGTTGTAAATTCCTAAGCGAGCGTGTGCATGCGTGCGTGTGTGTGTGTGTGTATGTGATTGTTCAATGTAACCTTTTCAGCAAAACTTTAGCAAAGTTTGTATTCACAGGGGAAAAAAAGAAAAGGAGTATACCTATAGACTTTTTCTGTCCTCTCCTTCAGTCATATGTTTACAAACAGGAATGCATTGAGAAGAAACTGGCATGTACAATATTATACTGCATTAGTGGACCTCCATACCAGATATGACCTCAGAGAGAATGATGTTAGTCTCAGCACAATGTGACAATGCTGCGTAGTAAAAGTGGATTGATATTCTTGTGAGTCAAGCAGGTCCTGCTCGCCTCCATCGCCCAAACTCGATTTTGAAAGTTGACACGTGAGAGGACAGAAAAACGGGGAAAATATCTGACCCGCGAGTCCGGGCGGATATATTTGCACGAGTGCGCAAATGACGACGAAGAGGGACGATTAATTTGAAGCTCTGTGAGGGTTGCGTGTTTTGTATTTCCAACAATTTTTGTACGTGAATGTGTACCCATAGTGTAAGATATACTCATCGATAGAGGACAAATTATTTAATCTTGCCAGTTGGGTATTGGTTGGGACGTGAAGTCGGTATGCAACAATATTTTCTCATTTTTTATTTTTTTCTTTCGTTTTGTGTATATGTGTTGTAGCCTCTCTCTTTTTCATTTGTCCCTTTCATTTGCTTGCCCTGTCGGCAATATTCCATAAGTCAGACATTATCATATTTCAGTGCATATCTACATTGCAGTGTTAAACATAGTATCCACCAGTTGCTCGTGATTATTCATTGCTTTGGCTTTTTTAAAACTTATTGGCTATCATGTCAATTCATACACACCTCATCAAGTAGGCCATGATATAACATTTGTGTAGTGCATTAATCGTTGTTGATGCCTGTAAGTATACAAAAAGATGTACAGATATAAATGATGACTCTGAAGTTTATTCCTTCTTGGGTTATTCTTTTCTTTTCTTTTTTTTTAACTGAATTTGGATAGTGTTTCATGGAGAGAAGATCTGTAGACATTTTAGAATTTTTTTTTTCAATATCTCTGTTTTCTCTGGATAATTTTTAAGTGCCTACAATGTTGTAGAGCTTTATATATTTTATGTGGCTGGGAGAGAGAAATTCAATTGAATCTAACTCTTGGTCTCAGGTGCTTCATTTTAATTAATGGATTAGACTTGCAGAGAGACTAGTGACGTATTTTATTGGTTGACGCTAGGAAATGTGTTTTTATAGCTATACATACATACATATATATATATTGATATATATACACAATATACATCCATGCTCGATGTCTGATTTTTGTTGTTGTTGTTGTTGTTGTTTCTGTAGGATTTATATGATATGCTGTCTTTCCTAAATATGCAGGTAACAGATTTTGAAATCAGAATGTGTTGCTTCAGTGTTACTGCCTTTCTCTCTCTCTCTCTCTTTCTCCCTCTCTCTCTCTCTCTCTGCATTTTTATGTGAATCTGTCTTTTTTTTTAATCATGTAGAATACCGACTTGTGAATAAGAACTATACAACAATGACTACCCGCTATATCTCCCGGCTTTGACATTTGAAGCCCATAATCGAAACATATAATATCTTGCGTGGTGTTAACGATATACAATTGTACAGGAAACTCCCATATATCAATACTTTTGCTGGCATAGAGCAGAGAATTGCGGCTTTATTGCAGGCCCAGGGCAAGGCAGTACATTGACAAATCTGTCAGGGTGTGTGTCAAAAGCCATGGTAAATTTTTACTACGTCTCTGTAGAAAACATGTAGATGCAATAGCACATAAAAAATATATTGTAGGTCGATAGTGTGATTTGAAGGACTATTTGTAGGCTATCATAGTGATGTAACAGCGATACTGAGAGGTAGCAGATTGTCAAGTGAATCACTACAAGGGATTCTAAAGTCTTTTTTTTTTGCATAGTCCCACCCATCCCTCTTTTTTTTCTTTGTAAGTATCTTGATTATAACTGGTAGCAATGTTAAGGGGCGTGATGATAAATTTCACAAGGATAAACCAGAATGTTGAGTTATCAGATGTGTGAACTGTAATCATGGACTTCCTTAAGTCTATCCATGTTTGACAATGTAGTTTTCTTGACCCATAACTATGCTTGACCCATATTGGAGTGGCCAGTATGATGACCTAATCCCACAGTGCTCTCATGTGAGCCTGCTTTTGGCTCATCTTCAAGTTGTAAAATCCAATGAAAGATTGGACAACATCTTAGGCCAAAGCCCTCCAAATCTTGAAAGCCTCAAATGAGTTATGAAAAGAAAAACCATCCAACTTTAAAACACAAAGAAAAATTATACTGCTGTCATCATGGTTTTATACTTGAAGAGTTTGTTCAAGCTCTGAGACAAGCAAATTGTTTGCCAAGAAGACATTTCATTTTGCATTGACATACGTAGATTCAGCGTGGTAAAAAAAAAAATAGATCACAGGAGAAACTTGTGTCAATGCTTTAGTTAAATTTTGCAGCATGTTGTGGAAGAGGGGCTTCTGCCTGTGCAAATTTTTTCATAATGGCTCTCACTCTATATGAGTTTGCTTTCTTTCCACAAAATTTTAGAATGATGTACATAAGTATCTTCTCAGTGGACTGTTCGATCATATAGAGAGGAATATTGCTTGGTCTGACTAACACACACACTCACACACACACAAACAGACACTGACACATACTCATGCTAGACATGTTGTGAATTAATCTTGACTCGTATAAAGTGAAGAAATACATTTTATGTAGTCTGGCAGACGATCTTGTAGAAGCGATTACACGTATGTCATGTTTATCTACCATGTATTGATTGTATCGCGCTATATTTCCCATGTGGTATTATGGTAACGGAGGCAGCACTGCGTAGTTATGCCTTTGTGTGTTTAAAGTAGTGACAGCACTTTAATCTTGTACAGCTTGGTAATGACTAGGGTGCAAGGTGTATAGGTTGTCTGTAGCGTAGTTGCCAAATAGCACTACACACGATTAAAAAAAAAAAAACAACCATTCCACAATGTTGTGCGGCAACATTCATACGCCATCCATTCCCACGTAAAAAGCATGAAGACTTGGACTTTTGACCTAGAAGGGACTTTGATCTGTCTGGACTGCTACACTAAAACAAACAAACAAACAAACAAAAAGACAGACAGACCAGCAGACAGACAATGATTAATATCTTTCTACTCTGTTCAAACTGTCCCCTTCCTAATATTTTCATTGCTGCATGGAGCTCCATGAAACGATTATTTTTCACTTGTTGGCAGTATGCTGCCATTATGTCTTCAGGAGCTGTGTCACACAAGACATGCCTTTCATTTCCAAAATATATCGGGTTTCATTTTGCAAAGGCATCGTCCGTAATAAACTGTTTTATGATGGACAAAAACATGCATACAGACAGACGTTTGCTTCTCACAGACGACCTCACACCCTCTTGATTTTAGCAGAATCCGTGTGTCAGTTGTCATCGATATATGTTCATGTTTTTACGTTGATTTATGAGAAATATCAAGTCTAACTATGCAAAATAATTTTATGTTCGCTGCTTTTGAGATGTATACACAATGACTTAGGGTTGAGCTGAGTTCAGTATTTGTAGGAAATTCAATTAATCAATTTTACTCTACCTTTGGCTTGACTAGGTAGGTATTTTTATCGTAAATTTTTCTATTATACACTGAAATCAGCATCTATATGAGACAAATGATTACTCTTACATATACACACAAAAAAATCCTATCCAAGATTTGCAAAAGAAGAAAAGAAACCATGTAAGGTGACAAAAAAAAAATTGTAGCTGTGTAGTGTACAGACATATTAGGGTTATCCAGCTTTTTCATGGCCATTGCAGCTATCGAAAGAATAAAATAATCAGATATCGGATGTTTCCTTTTACTATATACGTCATTTGGCAAAATCGGCGTTCAGTACCTACTGAGACCAGGCAGATATTTTCACTCCATCTGAGATGGGGGTAAGGTTTCGGGTGTGCTCTCCTGGTTGCTGAAGAAATAACGGAGGATATTGCACTCCCAGATCCAGGCCGAAACCCCCTGCATCATCCACGTGATTGCCGCAGAGCGTCGGATGGAGAGCGCGCGTCCCGAGTATCATGTATGAGGCACACTTTCGCATAAGGC